>NC_135783.1:307224321-307291821 GCF_051106095.1 Pogona vitticeps
ATTAATTTCTGGAATTGTTTCAGCCACTGAATCTCCGCATTGGAACATGATGTTTTATTTCATCTGAATTTCCTAAAACATTGTTGGCTGTTTTAAAAAAGAATTATTTTCAGTGTACATTTTTATACGTCTGAGTCTGTGTAAGGAAGAAGAACGCCTGGCCCCCTGTCTCTTTGGAAGGAACTTTGCGTAAGTCAAAAATACAAATCATTCTGTCAAGGGCATCAGGAAATATCAACTTATTATGGCCTATTATGAAGTGTTAAATTGGGTGGAGCACTGCCGATGTTTTGAAGAAAATATGCCAGAGATTAATCCAAACCCAGACTCCAGCCTTTGGGCTTATTTTTAATGAGCAACTGCTTTACATAGACTGCAACTACAATTAATTTAATTACATGTCTGGTCATACCTGAGTAAACCCTCCCAGGAGTTCATGGGGAGGTTCATGGACTTACACCAAATACTTGGGAAGAAAACCATTTGTGATCTTCATTAGAAGTTAAATTTTAAGGAGTGTGAATATTCATTTTTTTGAAGTCATTTGCCTCTTTTTACTGAAGCAGGCATTATTTTTCCAGCAGCAACCTATGGGTACTATTTTTATGTATTTCAGGGCAGTTTAGGTATAGACTGAAATCCTTTTGCTTAGCATAATGAACTGCACTAGAGTAGCGTGATTGAATCAGTGGAGTTTGGTGAGTCATTTCCTCCATAAATGTAATTGATTCAGATAGGCTTATTCTACTTGTGACTTACTTTAGAATGGTATGTTGCAACTATAGTAGGCCCATTTGAATCAGTGGAATCTATGGAGGAGTTGATTTAGCAATTCCCCACTGATTCAGTGAGCGTAATCTAGTGCAACTTAACTGTGCTAAGCAACAGGATTTTAGCCGTTGTGCTATGTTCACTGCAGGAGGAGAACACAATCCTAAATAGCTGAGATGGCTGAGGGCTATGTGATTAAGCTGTGCTTAATCCACATGTCTTCTACACTTGAGATGTTGGAAATTTATTAGAACTATCCTGACTCTAGACCAGCATTTTTTGCAGGCATAATGGCTGCCTTCCTGAGCTGGAGATTTGGCTCTTGTGTAACTTGGGTCTTACCTCACGGCACTCCTTCTTCATCTTTTCCCTCCCTCTTCTGCTGGCCTATTTCAGCTAGCCCACATTCTGCTAGTAGAACCCTCTGGCAGATTTGAAAAGCAAAGAATAACCTTGTCTAAGAATATATACCACTATTGATGAAGTTTTGTTTCTATCCATGACAGAGTAGTCTTATAAGTACCAGTGGTGCCCCGCTTGATGACAATAATCCGTTCCAGGAAAATCGCTGTTAAGCGAAATTGTCGTCAAGTTAAAAAAAAACCATTGGAATTTATTGAAAACCAGTTAATGCGTTCCAATGGGGAAATACCTCATCATCCAGCGAAGATTGCCATAGAGAACCGCTGATCAGTGTTTAAAATCACTGTCTTCCAAAGCAGGGTTCCAGGAAACAGCCATTTGGCGAAGGGATGGAAGCCATTTTGCAGAGCTGGAAGAAACATCGTTTTGTGAACAAACAGTTCACAAAGCAGGCTCCTAATCGATGTAAAGCGAAAAAACCCATAGGAACCATCATTTTGCGATCGCTATAGCGATTGCAAAAAACTTGTCGTCAAGCGATTTTGTCATCAAATGGGGTTGTCATCAAGTGGGGCACCACTGGATTGTAAATGTTTGTGTGGCAACCTCAAAAACAAATCATCAATGGTAGCTGAAGAGGGAAATTGCCCCTTACTATTGTGTTCCTTACGTGAGTTCTATAGCTGGGTATACTGAAAAGTCATCATTGGCATTGAATGAATTTAGGATGGATAATTATGAATTGTGACATTCAGTGATAAATCTTTTAATTCATTAAAAAATACAGAAACATCTGCATTTGAGAGCTAAATGGCATAAGAAATTACCTTGAGTAATATCTAAGGCCACAGTTACACCTACAGGAAAATATGAAGGAAATCTGCTGTGACTGCAGTCGCTGCACACAATATAAGAATTGGTGCTGTTGAAAAATGGGGCCAATGGCGCACCAGGGCATCCACTGACAACTAGCCAGTGCTGGCAGGCTTCTCAGGTACTGAAAGCAGCAGGGTCAAGGCATCAGAGTCCTTGCGTGCTCAACATGTGGCAAAAACAGCTGCTGGAGCTGCCTCCCTCCCCCAGCAAACATAGCATCCCTGCCTGACTTGTGCTGGGAGGCATTGGCGAGCTGGTGGCTTTGTTTTTGCTGGGTAGCAGGGAACAGCTCCACCAGCTCTGCTTTTACTACATGCCAAGCAGGCAAGATGCTGCCCCTGCCCTGGCACTGACAGTGGCAACAGGAAGCCTCGTAGAACTGGCTGGCTTTTGGCAACTCCATATCCTGCCTTAATGTGAGGCATCACATTAAAACAGGATGTGTAGAGCAGGTGAATTTTGCTCCTGTTTCCAGATAACCTGCAATAAAAAGCTTACTGCAAGTTATGTGAAAAAAATGTAGTTCCTTCCTAAGTGTGCATTTGTATGTAAGAGTGCAGTGACTGGTGCATGCTAAAGTGTGTCAAGGGGCAGAGGTCATAACCAAAGTACATATTATAAGGAATTCAGGAGTAAAATAATTAGGACACAAGCAGTAGAAGACGTGTAATGGGAAAGCATAAATGAAACAAGTAATCTAAGGCAGCTAGACACTTTTATCTCTAGGGAGAAGGTATTGAGGGATGAAGTGATAAACTGGGAATGTAGCAATGAAATACACTGGAAGGGAAAAGACTTGTTAGGCCATGTATGTTACTTTCTCTAGATCAGCAGGTTCTTAACACCTTTGTGTGTCATCAGGTGAATCGTTGCCATATGAATAAGCTATTTCCTGAAAGCGTCAGCATGTCTGATTTTTTTTAATGCCTCAGGAACTGGATTTGAAAAATAGCGTTGACAGACTATGTAAATATGACTGATGTATGTCAGTAAATTTAAATATAAGTTATTACATTGATTTTCAGATTACTGCTTTTAAGAAGTCTCCTAAACTGTTTCCTACTGATTGGTGAAGATAAATTAAGAGGGCATAGGTTTCTGTTTCAATTAGTCACAGAGAAAGATATGCCATATAATTTGTTAGCCTTCTGGTTTCACAGTTGTTTATTTGGTAGGAATTTGGGGTATTATTATGCACAAACATTGTAATTGACATCTGGTGTATCATGTTATGAATGTCACTCCTTACTAGACCAAAATTTTGGCCCCCAAGTTCATTTAATTATATATTTGATTTCTTAATGTAGTGATAAAAGATTTGCAAGCAATTTTCAATGGGACAAAGTATTTCAAAGCAAGGTATAGTTAGAAGAGCCTCGTGGTGCAGTGGTTAAACTGCTGTACTGCAGCCAAAACTGTGCTCAATCCCAGGTAGCCAGCTCAAGGTTGACTCAGCCTTCTATCCTTCCGAGGTCGGTAAAATGAGTACCAAGCTCACTGGGAGGGGGGGACACAATGTGTAGCCTACATAATTAACTTGTAAACCATCCAGAGAGTGCTTGAAGCATTATGGGATGGTATATAAGCAGCACGCTTTGCTTTTTGCTTTATAATTCTTCATTTTATGAATTTGCTTTTTGTGCACAACTTAAAACTGGGTTAAAAGCTTGTGAAGGACAGGAGACCAGTGTGCCGTCCTCAAGAGAGAGTGCACAAAAAGAGACTTGTGGATGCATAGAAGGCGTGTTAGTGGAGATAGAAGGAGATGAAAAGGGAGAGAAGAAAATGTTGGAAGTGTGCCTAGAAGAGGACAAGGGGGAGGAGCAATACTTGAAAGTTTGGGAGGAGGATATAAAAGAGGGAAATGAGGCGCGAGAGTTCGGCGTAGTAACGGACGAAAATATCAGGCCAACAAAGGATTGTGCGGAGCAGACGGAGGAGGGAGGAGACACCCCAGGCAAGGTTAGAGATCTAATGCAGGAGTTCCCTTACTTAAAGAAGGCTGGGGGATTACTCCCTGATCCTGATGTTCCAAAGATAGAAGTTACAAAGATCAAGCCTCTAGAATGGACCCTGGTGGTCTATCCCCGCAATCAGGATGGAGGGAGGAAGGTGATGCGCCCCAGTCCCTCTTTCAGCAAACCACCTCTTGAGGGGGACTGGGCGAGACATCCTTGTTGCGGGACGGTCTGTGCAGTAAGGAGTACACCGTTACGGGCAATGACCAATCGGGAGCATTTGGCCCAGCCCCGATGTGAGGAGTGATCTACACACCCTGGCATTGAAGATAAGGAGTTATAAGACTTTGCCGGAGTTAAGTTGTTCTGATCTGTTTGACATGGTTGACGTTGGAGTTAATGAAAATTAAAAGGAATCTGTTCAATTTTTAAAATCATCTCCGTGTCTCATTCCCGCCAAATTGAGTGAACTGCCACCAGGTTTTGAAGAACTCAGTCACATAGCTAAAATGAAGATGCTCCAATATTTTGGTTTCCTGATTTAAAAGAAGCAAAAATATGAAGCAGTAAATGGAAGATTTATGTACTAATGTAGTTGGGGATAGAGATGTGGATATAGAACAAGAGAGGGAAAGAAATGGTATGGTGAAGTCCATGGTTAATCTTTGTTGCTTAGCAAAGAATATTGCACTGAAACCTTGCTTAATTTTCTTTTGATCTGATAACTAAATAAGACCCAAAGTGATTCAGATTGAAGTATTATTCCGCTGTAAGGCTATTGACATAATAGCAACACAACTGTTATTACTGGCCTTTGCTAATTTATGGACATGACCAAAATAAGTACAGGACTCAAAACAGAATCTTGCTGATTCGCTATGAAATATGCACAGCAGGGTAGGAATTAAACTATGCTTGAGCGAATTAAAGGGTAGGGAGAAGAGCTGACTCCTCCCCACCATGGAAGGTGATTTAGATTTCACCGCACGTACTGCATATTAACACACCCCTTTACAGAATTTGCTTCATTCATGATCAACCTGATTCTGTATTTACATTTAACTGCCTACCCATCCAACATGGGCCCAAGAGAAAGAAATATATCTATCTGATGTGTAGAGTAGGACACATTTAAATGCAACGAGAGTATAGCTTCATTTCTGCATTTGCAATTAAGTTCAATAGTGGCAGCCTTTTTAGCTTTTAAATATTGGGTCAGCTTTGGGAAGTGCCCATAACTGTGCTAGAATTACTGGACTTGGTTTTATGCTCATAACTGGGAACAGACCCTGAAGTAAAATTCCATTCTGAACAGTCCAGCTGCCAGAAAAGCAAAGGGGATATGTTTGCATATTTGTCTCTGCCTGGAGTCCACGGTGCTATCTTCCTTTAAGCCTTTGGAGCAGATTTTCATTGGGCAAAAAGAAGTGCAGGTAGCTCCTGTTCCACCAGTGGAAATTATCTTTTAGATCAAAAGCTTTCCATGGGTGAAGGGCTTCTACTGTCTGCTGAAATCAGACTCTGGACCCAAGCCACTGTGTTTGACAACTCCGTTACTTGTATCATATGTTCTTGCTCTTCCTATGTCAAATCAGGCCTCACTGGTTTTGTAAACAGTGAGCCCTATTAGAGGTACATATTTTCCTAAAACTTTGGATTCAATCAGACACTGTAAAAGCACTTTGGTTAACATTGTTTTAGAATAAACACAGCAGAGGGAGGAGCGGGGAAGAGATGTCAGTTTTCAGCAAACATTTCATATAAACCCTTATGTTTAATTCTGGTTTAACCCCTTTGTTTAGGTTTGACATCTAACTATGTAAAAAGGCTGAAGTTAAGTTTTTCTACAGCACTGTTATGAGTTGAGCTGTTGTCATGTTCAGTTTCACTTGCTAATTGTTTATAATAAAGTGTCAAAAGCGAATGCAACAGGCTAGTGTAATTCAAACAGAATTTTGAGAACAACACACAAACATCTTTGAAGTTGGAGAAAACCGTAGTACAACAGTTTATTTCAATTTGTTCTCTAATTTAATCATCTTAGCTGTAACCTAGCAGATAGTTACATGTGCAGTTTTCATGAATCATTTTGGATGTAATCCTGTATACTATATGTTTGTATATATGTATGAAATCCTCTTCATGGATTGTTGCCTTGTCGTGGCGAAGGGGCTTGAGTAACTCAGAGAAGCTATGGGCTATGCCATGCAGGGACACCCAAGGTGGACAGGACTTAGTGGAGAGTTCCGACTAAACGTAATCCACCTGGAGTAGGAAATGGCAATGCCACTCCAGTATCTTTGCCAAGAACGCCCCATGACCAGAAACAAAAGGCTAAAAGATATGACGCTGGAAGATGGGCCCCTCAGGTCAAAAGGCGTCCAACATGCTACTGAGGAAGAGCGGAGGACAAGTACAAGTAGCTCCAGAGCTAATGAAGTGGTTGGGCCAAAGCCGAAAGAACGCCCAGCTGTGGACGTGCCTGGAAGTGAAAGGAAAGTCTGATGCTGCAAAGAAAAATACTGCATAGGAACCTGGAATGTAAGATCTATGAACCTCGGGAAGTTGGAGGTGGTCAAACAGGAGATGGCAAGAATAAACATCGACATCCTGGGCATCAGTGAACTAAAATGGGCAGGAATGGGCAAATTCAGCTCAGATGATTATCATATCTACTATTGTGGGCAAGAATCCCGTAGAAGGAATGGAGTAGCCTTCATAGTCAACAAAAGAGTGGGAAAAGCTGTAATGGGATACAATCTCAAAAATGATAGAATGATGTCAATACGAATCCAAGGCAGACCTTTCAACATCACAATAATCCAAGTTTATGCACCAACCACCATTGCTGAGGAGACTGAAACTGAACAATTTTATGAAGATTTACAACACCTTCTAGAACTGACACCAAAGAAAGATGTTCTTCTCATTCTAGGGGACTGGAATGCTAAAGTAGGGAGCCAAGAGATAAAAGGAACAACAGGGAAGTTTGGCCTTGGAGTTCAGAACGAAGCAGGACAAAGGCTAATAGAGTTTTGTCAAGAGAATAAGCTGGTCATCACAAACACTCTTTTCCAACAACACAAGAGGCGACTCTACACATGGAAATCACCAGATGGGCAATATCGAAATCAGATTGATTATATTCTCTGCAGCCAAAGATGGAGAAGCTCTATACAGTCAGCAAAAACAAGACCTGGAGCTGACTGCGGTTCTGATCATCAGCTTCTCATAGCAAAATTCAAGCTTAGACTGAAGAGAGTAGGAAAAACCACTGGGCCACTCAGGTATAATCTAAACCAAATCCCCTATGAATACGCAGTGGAAGTAAAGAACAGATTTAAGGAACTAGATTTGGTGGACAGAGTGCCTGAAGAACTTTGGATAGAGGCTCGTAACATTGTCCAGGAGGCAGCAACAAAAACCATCCCAAAGAAAAGGAAATGCAAGAAAGCAAAGTGGCTGTCCAACGAGGCCTTAGAAATAGCAGAGAGGAGAAGGGAAGCAAAATGCAAGGGAGATAGGGAAAGTTACAGAAAATTGAATGCAGACTTCCAGAGAATAGCAAGGAGAGACAAGAGGGCCTTCTTAAATGAACAATGCAAAGAAATAGAGGAAGATAACAGAAAAGGAAAGACCAGAGATCTGTTCAGGAAAATTGGAGATATTAGAGGAACATTTTGCGCAAAGATGAACATGATAAAAGACAAAAATGGGAGGGACCTAACAGAAGCAGAAGATGTCAAGAAGAGGTGGCAAGAATACACGGAGGAATTATATCAGAAAGATTTGGATATCCCGGACAACCCAGACAATGTAGTTGCTGACCTTGAGCCAGACATCCTGGAGAGCGAAGTCAAGTGGGCCTTAGAAAGCCTGGCTAACAACAAGGCCAGTGGAGGTGATGGCATTCCAGTTGAACTCTTTAAAATCTTGAAAGATGATGCTGTTGAGGTGCTACATTCAATATGCCAGCAAGTTTGGAAAACTCAACAGTGGCCAGAGGATTGGAAAAGATCAGTCTACATCCCAATCCCAAAGAAAGGCAGTGCCAAAGAATGCTCCAACTACAGTACAATTACACTCATTTCGCACGCTAGCAAGGTTATGCTCAAAATCCTGCAAGGTAGGCTTCAGCAGTATGTGGACCGAGAACTCCCAGAAGTAAAAGCTGGATTCCGAAGAGGCAGAGGAACTCGAGACCAAATTGCTAACTTGCGCTGGATTATGGAGAAAGCCAGAGAGTTCCAGAAAAATATCTACTTCTGCTTCATTGACTATGCAAAAGCCTTTGACTGTGTGGACCACAGCAAACTATGGCAAGTTCTTAAAGAAATGGGAGTGCCTGACCACTTTATCTGTCTCCTGAGAAACCTATATGTGGGACAGGAAGCAACAGTTAGAACTGGTCATGGAACAACTGAGTGGTTCAAAATTGGGAAAGGAGTACGACAAGGCTGTATATTGCCCCCCAGCTTATTTAACTTATATGCAGAATACATCATGCGGAAGGCTGGACTGGAAGAAACCCAAGCCGGAATTAAGATTGCCGGAAGAAATATCAACAACCTCCGATATGCAGATGATACCACTCTGATGGCAGAAAGTGAGGAGGAATTAAAGAACCTTGTAATGAGAGTGAAAGAGGAGAGTGCAAAAAACGGTCTGAAACTCAACATCAAAAAAACTAAGATCATGGCCACTGGTCCCATCACCTCCTGGGAAATAGAAGGGGAAGATATGGAGGCAGTGTCAAATTTTATCTTCCTGGGCTCCATGATCACTGCAGATGGAGACAGCAGCCCTGAAATTAAAAGGCGCCTTCTTCTTGGGAGGATAGCGATGACAAATCTTGACAGCATCTTGAAAAGCAGAGACATCACCTTGCCGACAAAAGTCCGAATAGTCAAAGCTATGGTTTTTCCTGTTGTGATGTATGGAAGTGAGAGCTGGACCATAAAGAAAGCAGACCGCCGAAGAATTGATGCCTTTGAATTGTGGTGCTGGAGGAGGCTCTTGAGAGTCCCCTGGACTGCAAGGAGAACAAACCTATCAATACTAAAGGAAATCAACCCTGAGTGCTCACTGGAAGGACAGATCCTGAAGCTGAGGCTCCAGTACTTTGGCCATCTCATGAGAAGAAAAGAGTCCTTGGAAAAAACCTTGATGTTAGGAAGGTGTGATGGCAAGAGGAGAAGGGGACGACCGAGGATGAGATGGCTGGACAGTGTCTGCAAAGCAACCAACATGAACCTGACACAACTCCGGGAGGCAGTAGAAGACAGAAGGGCCTGGCGTGCTCTGGTCCATGGGGTCACGAAGGGTCGGACACGACTAAACGACTAAACACACACACACATATTCTCTGCAGCCAAAGATGGAGAAGCTCTATACAATCAGCAAAAACAAGACCTGGAGCTGACTGCGGTTCTGATCATCAGCTTCTCATAGCAAAATTCAAGCTTAGACTGAAGAGAGTAGGAAAAACCACTGGGCCACTCAGGTATAATCTAAACCAAATCCCCTATGAATACGCAGTGGAAGTAAAGAACAGATTTAAGGAACTAGATTTGGTGGACAGAGTGCCTGAAGAACTTTGGATAGAGGCTCGTAACATTGTCCAGGAGGCAGCAACAAAAACCATCCCAAAGAAAAGGAAATGCAAGAAAGCAAAGTGGCTGTCCAACGAGGCCTTAGAAATAGCAGAGAGGAGAAGGGAAGCAAAATGCAAGGGAGATAGGGAAAGTTACAGAAAATTGAATGCAGACTTCCAAAGAATAGCAAGGAGAGACAAGACAGCCTTCTTAAATGAACAATGCAAAAAAATAGAGGAAAATAACAGAAAAGGAAAAACCAGAGATCTGTTCAGGAAAACTGGAGATATTAGAGGAACATTTGGTGCAAAGATGAACATGATAAAGGACAAAAATGGAAGGGACCTAACAGAAGCAGAAGACATCAAGAATAGGTGGCAAGAATACACAGAGGAATTATATCAGAAAGTTTTGGATATCCCAGAAAAGCCAGACAATGTAGTTGCTGACCTTGAGCCAGACATCCTAGAGAGTGAAGTCAAGTGGGCTTTAGAAAGCCTAGCTAACAACAAGGCCAGTGGAGGTGATGACATTCCAGTTTAACTATTTAAAATCTTAAAAGATGATGCTGTTAAGGTGCTACATTCAATATGCCAGCAAGTTTGGAAAACTCAACAGTGGCCAGAGGACTGGAAAAGATCAGTCTACATCCCAATCCCAAAGAAAGGCAGTGCCAAAGAATGCTCCAACTACCGTACAATTGCACTCATTTCACATGCTAGCAAGGTTATGCTCAAAATCCTACAAGGTAGGCTTCAGCAGTATGTGGACCAAGAACTCCCAGAAATACAAGTTGGATTCCGAAAAGGCAGAGGAACTAGAGACCAAATTGCTAACATGTGCTGGATTATAGAGAAAGCCAGAGAGTTCAAGAAAAACATCTACTTCTGCTTCATTGACTGTGCAAAAGCCTTTGACTGTGTGGACCACAGCAAACTATGGCAAATCCTTAAAAAATGGGAGTGCCTGACCACCTTGTCTATCTCCTGAGAAACCTATATGTGGGACAGGAAGCAACAGTTAGAACTGGATATGGAACAACTGATTGGTTCTAAATTGGGAAAGGAGTACGAGAAGGCTGTATATTGTCTCCCGGCTTATTTAACTTATATGCAGAATACATCATGCGGAAGGTTGGACTGGAGGAATCCCAAACCAGAATTAAGATTGCCGGAAGAAATATCAAAAACCTCCGATATGCAGATGATACCACTCTGATGGCAGAAAGTGAGGAGGAATTAAAGAACCTTGTAATGAAAGTGAAAGAGGAGAGTGCAAAAAACGGCCTGAAACTCAACATCAAAAAACTAAGATCATGGCCACTGGTCCCCTCACCTCCTGGGAAATAGAAGGGGAAGATATGGAGGCAGTGACAGATTTTACTTTCTTGGGCTCCATGATCACTGCAGATGGAGACAGAAGCCACAAAATTAAAAGACGCCTGCTTCTTGGGAGGAAAGCGATGACAAACCTTGACAGCATCTTAAAAAGCAGAGACATCACCTTGCCAACAAAAGTCCGAATAGTCAAAGCTATGGTTTTTCCTGTTGTGATGTATGGAAGTGAGAACTGGACCATAAAGAAAGCAGACCGCCAAAGAATTGATGCCGTTGAATTGTGGTGCTGGTGGAGGCTCTTGAGAGTCCCCTGGACTGCAAGGAGAACAAACCTATCAATCGTAAAGGAAATCAACCCTGAGTGGTCACTGGAAGGACAGATCCTGAAGCTGAGGCTCCGGTACTTTGGCCATCTCATGAGAAGAGAAGACTCTTTGGAAAAGACCTTGATGTTAGGAAAGTGTGACGGCAAGAGGAGAAGGGGACGACAGAGGATGAGATGGTTGGACAGTGTCTGCAAAGCAACCAAGATGAATTTGACCCAACTCCGGGAAGCAGTGGAAGATAGGAGGGCCTGGCGTGCTCTGGTCAATGGGGTCATGAAGAGTCGGACATGACTAAACGACTAAACGAACGAACGATGTATGAAATACTAATATATTTCATACATTAGTAAATTAGCTGCCTAGAGTGGACTTATAGTCCAGATAGGCGGGATATAAATAAATAAATAAATAAATAAATAAATAAATAAATAAATAAATAAATAAATAAATAAATAATAATAATAATAATAATAATAATAATAATAATAATAATAATAATAATAATAATAATAATAATAATAATAATAATAATAATAATAATAATAATAATAATAATAATATACATTCACAAACAGTATGTTTAAATCTTGTTGTTTTCAGTGAGATTTGGACATGGGTAAGAGTATGTAGGATTACAGCCCTTATTGGAATACAGAATAGAATTTACCTTTTTGCTTGATGCTATGGATTTTCTAGATTAAACCCTTTCTAAGAGAATACAGTAGTTCCAACAATAGGCACAGGTTGCTGTGTTTGCACGTCAATCTGCAAGGTTCCTAATGCAGTGCAAGTTTGCTCCATTGCCTCAATCTCAGTCCCTGCCAAATCTAGCATTTATGCAAAACTTGTTGAAGAGAAATCTTGTTGCAGTCAGGAACAGTGTATTATACTGGTTTCATGTGTTCTATTAGAACCATGTGTCAGCTGTATTTTGTCCAATTTTCTTTCTACGCTAAATTTTATTTCAAAGGAAACCTTTGGCTTACCTAAGGCTGCCAGATGTCCTCTATTTTAAGGACATGTCTTACTTTTTAAAGAACTGTCCTTTATTCCAGAATGTAGCACTTTGTAGACTATAATAGATGCCTATTATCTTCAAAACGTTGTCACTTCCTAGCACTCCATAGAACAGATGCCACAAATTCACAGCATTTTTCTCTCCTCCCTCTTTTTTTCTGTTATTTGGCAACACAGGATTCACCATTCATTTTCATGTGAAAAATGCTAAGCCCAGTTGGATTTGTTTAATCAAAAGGGCAATGTGTCTGTTTTCAACCAGTATTTTTTATGAACATAGCCGAAGTCCATAGTCGGCTCCAAAATAAATAATAACTCCAGAACAATTTAACTAAAAGAATTACTACAGAGTTAAAGCTACTTCCATTGTTTTTGCTTATTTGTTTCAGGTTCAAGACTGGAAAAAGCAGTAATTTTTTTCATTCCACGTGATTAATTTATGAATTTTCTTTTCCAATAATGGGTTTTAATTCTGCACACAGTTACCCATGTCCAAATCTCAGTGTGAGCAGCAGGATATAAGCATATGTGAGTGTAGAATGATTCGATTGTTTTTTAAATAAGTGGTATCAAATATGGGAAGCTCCAACAAGTAATAGTTTCTAAACCCAGAAGGGGGAGACAGCATTAGGTCTACCTCCATCTGCCAGAATAAAATTGTCCATCAGCAGAATGCAACTCTCCTCAACTACTCTGGAGTGGTCAGATAATCTTCTGAATGACATTTCAGGCAAAAGGGGAAAGGAAGTGTATTTTGTGTAAGTGGAAATCTGCTAATACGGCACTGGACATCACCTAAAGAAAATGGAAAACTGATTACTAAATTTTCTGCTGTGACTTTCTGTCATACAACAACTTCAAATTGCTTCCAATATCCATGACAAGTGTGCAGTGTAATGTTAAGAAACCATAAATACTTTGAAATATACGACACTTTTTTCTTTTTTACACACAAGCCTACATCATTTGCTCTTGAAATTCACAAGTCACAGATTTTGTTGATTGTTTAATTTTGTTTGATTCATGCAATTATATTTCACTAGCTGCTATTTAAGATTCATTTCCATTTGTGTAGGTTTCCGGTAGTATGAGTGCAGGTACTAAAAAGTGTTCTGTACAGTGTAGGTTGTGTTGTTTAGCATAGGAAATCACAATTCGTGTAGGCCACTGAATGAGTAGGGATTTGGTGAGTCAACTTCTCTGAGTTCCATTGATTCAATGGGCCTACTCTACTTGCAAGTTACTGCGCTAAGCAATAGGGTTTCAGCCAATATTTGTTTGTTATACAGTTTCACCTGGTGTTCCAGATTGTCTTTTCTCAGCACAGAAAGAGCCTATTTTTCTCCTGGCAGAAGGGCAACCACATTAATCTATTCCAGCAAAAACAATGGGAATTCTTGTGACACCTTTAAAGCTAATGAATTTACTGTAGCATGAGCTTTCATTGCCTGGAGCCCACTTCATCAGATGCAGTTAAGTGTTAAACTCAATTGGCAATATGCATGGGTATATGCATACCCATAAGGGTATAAAAAGAGAAACTGAAGGAAAATAGCTATGAAATACAGATATACAATCCAGTGCAATTCCATTGAAATAGAATTTAATGACAATCTGGCCCTACTGTTTATGTCCCCCCATAACCCTATATATCTCCTGGTTGATTATATTTCATACATTAGTAGATTAATATACGCAGACTTATTTCATGATGTCTGGAATCCAGTTGGCAGAGTTCCACCACGCAACTCATATGATGTCATCAGCCCTGACCATGCTATGGTAATTTTCGAGGAATTAAAAGCTTCCTATTCCAATTCCCAGTTTCTAGGGATTTTCCAGCTTTAAATTGTTCCTGATTCTGTCCTGTGGCTCCCTATGAGGAGGTTCTGAATGGCACCCTGGCTGTGCTTTCTGTGCTCATTGTGCAGCCCCAAGAGACCCTATGAGGGAGGGCTTGGCTCCTGGGACCCTGACGGGCAAGATGGAAGGACGACAGCAGTTGATGGAGTTGATTCATGAGGGAATGAATAACAACAACAGCAATAACAACCTGTTGGGCTGAGGAATTGGCTCCGAATGAGGGGTCCCTGTACCAGGGGTACCACAGCCTATAACACCAAGTTCTTGATCTTGGCACCCATGCCATCTAATGGGAGCATTGGCACCCACTCTGAGTCAACTATGGTTCTTACAGTAGAAGTGCCAGTGAGAGAGGCAAAGGAGGCTCCAGGAGGAGCAAAGATGCAGATCTTGCTGTCTCTCATCCAGCTCTACTGACCGTTGCTCAGGGGACTCCAACTAAGGCAGGGACTTATCCTCCCCCCCCTCTACTTTGCAAGGCCAGGGCTCTCAGGCCTCTTCTGCATTAACAAAGGCACCTCTTGAAAAGACATCGCTAGGGGAGTTAGAAGACAAATACAATCTGTCCCCTGTCCAGCTCCCTGATTTTGCTGGTTTCGGAACTGCCTCTTTGCCTCAGCCTGCTGGACAAGGGTCTCTTCCAAATGCAAGAGGCCATGATGCACCACCTGCCTCCAGGCTGAATGCTCAGATGTCAAAATTTCCATCTGTTGAGGTCCATTCCTAAGGCCTTCAGATCCCACTTGCAGATATCCTTGTATCGCAGCTGTGGTCTCCCTCGGGGGTGGCTTCCCTGCACTAATTCTCCATACAGGAAATCTTTTGGAATCTGACCGTCAGCCATTCTCACGACGTGCCCAAGCCAGCATAGACATCACTGTTTCAATAATGTATACATGCTAAAACTTCCAGCTCACTCTAGGACTACTCTGTTTGGAACTTTGTCCTGCCAGGTGATACCAAAAATGTGTCGGAGACAACGCATATGGAATGTGTTCAGCTTCCTCTCCTGCCGTGCACAAAGAGTCCAGGATTCACTCTACAGTGGACCCTCTACTTACGGAATTAATCCGTATTGGAACAGTGGCTGCAGGTCGAAAAGTCTGTAGGTCGAGTCTCCATTGACCTACAATACATTGAAAACCGATTAATCCCATAACCGGCTGTTTTTTTTTTTCCATTTTTGTTCCATTTTGGTTTTTTTCTGGTCTGTAGGTCGATTCTCAGGCTGCAAGTTGAACCTAAATTTTGCGGCCAGAGAAGTCTGTAACTCGAAAAGTCTGGAAGTCGAGCTGTCTGTAAGTCAAGGGTCCACTACTGCAGTACAGGAGTGTACTAAGGACACAGGTTTTATAGACCTGGATCTTGGCGTATGCCATCAGCTTCTTATTGAGCCATACTCTCTTTGTGAGTCTTGAGAACATGGTAGCTGCTTTACCAATGCATTTATCCAGCTCGACATCTAGGGAGAGAGTGTCAGAGATGGTTGAACCAAGGTACAAGTTGAACTGGTGTTTTGCATCCAAAATTGTGCTCACGACCCAGGGTTCAATCCCAGGTAGCCTGCTCAAGGTTGACTCAGCACTCTATCCTTCTGAGGGCAGTAAAATGAGTACCCAGCTTGCTGCAGGGGGGCATGTGTAGCCTGCATAATTAAATTGTAAACCACCCAGAGAGTGCAGTAAGCGCTATGGGGCGGTATATAAGCAGCACACTTTGCTTTCCTTTGCATCCCTTGGGATTCCTGGAACCTGGGAAGGGAATAGGAACCTTTGAATCTTCTGAAACAGCTGTGACATGGCTGCAGCTGATGACATCATTTGAATTGAATGGTGTAATTTGTACAACAGGATTTCACCCAGTAACGTTTTTATCTCTAAAGAGACCATAAGATAGTGACATAAGTGTTGTGCTCTATGTGTCTGAAGAAGTAGATTATAAGCCATGAAGGCTCAATTTGAGATAAATCGATTAATCTTAAAGGTGCTAAGAAAATTGCTAAGAAGGATGAACTGAAATCCACTCCAACCCCATTTTATTACTCACAAATTAGGGTAGCAAAACTCAATAAGAATAATAGTGTGCTATCAAGTCAATTCTGACTTATGGGGACCCTTTTCAGAATTCTCTATATAGAGAGTATTCAGAAGTGGTTTATCATTCACTTCTTCTGGGATCATCCTGGGATGGTGGAGCTTGTCCAAGGCCATGTAGGCTGGCTCTTCTAGGAGGCACAGTGGGGAACTGAACTCTCAACCTCTGGCTCCTAACTCATTGAGCTATCATTCCATAAAACATCCAAATATGCATAAATATTAGGAGGTGGCAGTCAGTACATACCCAATATTTATGCAAATTTCATGTTCTGTTTATCTAGGTGAAGACAGATATAAAACACATAACAGAAGTAGTATGTGTGAAATATAAGAAAATGCAAAAAAATATGGCAAGGAAAAGGAAAGTTGTAAAGCAATACAAAAACAAATTAGTCTTCTATTTTGTTACTGGAAAGTAGCATAAACCCACAGCTATTACACATATCCTTACCCTCCATTTCGAAACCTAGTAAACATATTATAAGTCCTGTGCAAGAGTGGTAACTCTCTGGAACCATTCTCACAGTCCCACTTCAGATATATCTGTTATGTTTCAGGTAGTTGCATCATTATTATTGTTTTACATTATTGTCCAGAAATGCAGGAAATCACCTGTTGTGGTGTTTCTGTTAAATACTGTAGTATTTTTACAGTCAACGTTTCATTGGAACTACCCTATAATTTTATTACACTAGATAAGCAGGCACAAAAAATCCCTCTCAACTGCCTGAATGATTAGTTGATAGTGAGGGGAGTCACTACCTTCTGTTCCCTATAATCTAGGCTCAAGAGAACAGACATAAAGAACAGAGATCTGTCTGACTTCTGGCATTTTGCAAGTAATTTAATTCCTTTTAGAGAACTGCAGGTATTTGCTTTTAATATATTCATTTCATTGTTTAGAATCTTGGTTTTCAAATTAGGGACGAGTGTGTCCCATTAGGGAGCATGAAGAAATTTCAGGTAGGGATATGTGATTGAGGAGGTAACTGCAATTTCTGTAAAGAGGGGAAGAAATCATTGCTTAGGTGAATGTCTGTGCTATACAGCAGGGGTCCCCAACTCCCGGTCCGCAGCCCTGAGCCGGACCAGGCCATGGAGACAGACCTTCCCCCCCCACTCACCCCTGCACAGCTGATTTGCGCATGCGCTCCAGCGTGCCCATGCGAGTGCCGCACTGCTGTTTGTGCTTGTGCTTGAGTGCCATGCCACCATTTGTGCATGCACATGAGCACGTGCACACACACAAGTGCCACACTGCTGTTTGCACATGCACACGCTCTCATTTGTGCGAGAGCGTGCACGTGCTGATTCGCACATGCACATGAGCATGGGGGTGCCCCACCTTCCCTAGCCGGTCCAGGGGGGTGAAAAAGGTTGGGGACCCCTGGTATACAGTATATCATTAACAGAATGTAGGAATTCTCGAGAAAAAATATGTATGCTTACTTTTAATTCAAAATGATTTTAATTAAATTCTTGTGTTTATTTTTAATTTGAAATGACAATTTTTTCTTGTTAGAGAAGGCTGTATGATGGTAGAAAACTGAAGATTTCTCAGAAATCTAGAAGGGAGACATGACAAGTATGGGAATTGCTGGTCTAGGATCTATATCCTCCACACTTCTCTTTTACCCTTATACAACCCTCTTTTTTTCTTGAGTACCTAGTTTATTGACGCATCTAGCTGGTACTTCTTAAACCCTCACCTTAAATATTTAATACAACCCAACTGCTTCACTTTTTCTTTCTTCTTTTTTAATATTACAAAATATGGTTATATTTGGATTGTGGGAGTAGTAAGTATCAATATATTGATTGTATCAATATATTTTCATTTTTATTTAAAACATACTTATACATTGGCTGAAATTCTCTTGTTTAGCATAGTAGGCTATAGCTAGAGTAGCCCCACTGGACTGATTAAATTTATGGAGGAGTTGAATTACCAAGTCCCCCACTGATTTGGTGAGCCTACTCTAGTTATGACTTACTACACTAAGCAACAGGATTTCAGCCATTGTTTTTCAGTAAATGAAACGTTGCTTATAAGATTGTGCTCCTTGATTGTGCTCTGATACAAATCAACAACATCTAATTTGAGTCCTTCAGATTTGTAAGTATTCTTACTAGAAGAAGTGAATTACTTTTTATGGGAAAAGTTACAAACTGAAAATGTGCACTATTTCCTTTGCATCTAATTTCAAACACATGTATAATTGGGAATGAGCAAACTGTCTATTATAGCATACTGTCTATACCGTACAGAGAAAAAAATACTACTTATAAATGATTATTTTTTCTTGCTTATACCTTAATATTTAGTTCATAATCTAACAGCATGATTGGATTTAAGAAGAACACTCTAATTAAATAATTGAAATGATGCAAAAAAGAAAAGCAATGAAATTTTCCTTTCCTTCTTCAGTGGTATCTTTACTGAAACATGTGTTATCTCCTCTTCTGTGTTTTTCACCTTGTATGTTGTGCTACAACATAAAATCTTGCAGAATGCTTGAGACTCTTGAACATGCTACAGTACTTTTGATATGCCATGTGCTGTGTAGATTTGTGCTAATCCTTGAAGAGAGGTGGGAGATAAGTCGAATAAATAATTGTGATTTCATCCAATTTCTGTAATTCATTCTTGAAACTTCTATTGTCTCCTCCTGACTTGAATCATTTTGGAGCTTTCTTTACCCTAAGCAGCCTCTGTATTTCTTTTGTTGATAGTATAACAATCTACCAAATCTCATTTCCCATCTTTTGCAGTTCACTGTGTGTTACTGCAGAAGTTTGGCATTTTTGAGAGCCCTTTCAAAGATGAATTCAGAATCATGCACTACTATTTTCTTGAGCAATGATATCTGTGCTATACAGTTCAGTTTGGACTCTCACTACAGACTCTGTAGGCCCTTCATAACTGCAAGGCTGTTTCGGCAAGTTGAGATCAGTCAGAATTCCTTTTGTCTTTTCTGCCTCTCCCCCCACTCTCAATTTTACATATGAAAGTTATACCTTTTAAGAGACTTGTTACTCTTTGGAATTCAGCTCTCTTCAAACATTTCCATCACTACATAATACTTTTGCTGTTCTGATTCTCACTACTACGAACTATTTGTATTCAGATCCTTTTGCCATGTGCAATTTATATGGCTCTACTGGGGTCACAAAAAAGCAGTGTTAGAAGAAAGTCTTGTTAGTCTGTGCTAACATGTCAGGCAAAAACAAAAGAAACATGAAAAAATCAAGAAAAAAGTATTGTGGCATCTTAAAGACTAATTGCTGTATTTTAATACGAGCTTTCGTGGACAAGTTTACTTCTTCAGACTTATCCACGAAAGCTTACATTAAAATGTAGCAATTAGTATTATAAGTGCTAAAAACTGTTTTTGTCTTCTTTATTTTTTCATGTTTTTTTGTTTTTGTCTGTTAACAATGGAAAGCTTCCTTACATTTCTTCAAGCGTTTAAATGTACTGCTGCATGATTGCTCCAAATGCTCATTTATCATTACCTCTAATAGCAAAATGGGCGGCTCTAGTAAGACAACAAAATGGAACTACCCATGCAAAAAAGAAACTTTGGCAAATTATTAAAAAGTACAAGTTATTCCATGTGGAGGTTAAGAAGGAAATCCCAGCAACAACCCTGGAGAAAAAGGAGACCAAGGACTGCACATGCCATGGAACTCTAAAAGCATGAAGACAGGGCCCAGGTAGAAGCCCCAGTGGCCATGTTTTCCATTAGTCCATAACTAACTGGCAGAGAGATGCTGAAGTTAAGTGATCTACACTGGACAGTGTTCATCTCTTCGCTCTAAATTCCCACCCATCTAGGATCACGTAGGTGATTATGTTGTCTGTTCCTGTAAACTGGCATTGGGGAGGGGAATTAAATAGAATCAAAGGAAAAGAAATTCCTCCTATCACAATTAATCCTCCCCAAAGGACCATTTAGCTGTGGAAAAGGGAGACCTACAAGTAGCTTAAAGATTTGGGTTGGGGGTTTGCATCATCTGGTGCTCATCATTTACCATTGCCCCTTACTCAGATTGTGTTTTTATTTACTCACTGATTTAGATAGCTTCTTGTTACTATGTGTGGCTCTGGATCTTTGCTGCATAGTTTTACTATATTTCAGCAGATCCCTTGTCTTAACCTATTTTTATCTACTGTGGCTCCCTACCACCACCTCAGGTTTTATTATAATGTTAAATTACATGGATTATTGTGTGGGTGTTGTAATGTTAGCTGCCTTCAGCATTGTGATTACAATTGAAATTCTTCTAAATAAGCAAAATAAATGTAGTAAGTGGTGCCAAATGGATGATATGAACATGTGATTCAGAGAGATAGAAATAAGCAGTTCTACTTAGGAATGCTTAAAAATATTATAGAGTTCCTTTTATGAATGCTAATTGTTGCTTGTCTTGTCCTTGCATGAAAGGCGTGGAAGAGTAAAATTATTTTGTTCACCTCACAAAGGGTGAGGTGTTTTTAGGACTTTAACAAGAGAAGAAAATTAAGATTTTTTGAGCAAAATAAAACAAAATAAGACTTTAACACACCTTAAACAAAATTATGGTTGTTAATTTATTGTATAGATCAGCCACCATTCTGTCTGTGCTTGATGTCTCTGTTAGTGGTCTTTGCTTATCAAATAGAAAGATACTAGTTTTCCACAAATAGTTCTTACAAATTATTGGGCCAGCAAGGTAATTGATTATTGCTGCATTGTTTCTCCATTGTATGTGTTACACACATTCATACAGTTGCTTCACCATTTCATTAAATCCAAAAATAGCCCTTCAAAATATTTTGGCACAGAGAAATTGCAACCACTTCTCAGCTATTCTTGGTTCTGCCTTCCCCTAGCAACTATAGTACAGATCATATGATCATCTTCTGGGATCCTCTAGCATTGGGTAATCTGCATGAGAGAAGTTGCTGTTGGAGTGTGTATATGTTGTTGTTGTTAAGTCATGTCCGACTCTTCGTGACGCCATGGACCAGGGCACGCCAGGCCCTCCTGTCTTCCACTGCCTCCCGAAATTTGGTCAAAAGTATATATGGTTTATATATACTTAAATATCCATTTTAAAAAGCCAGGAAAATCAGTTCTTCCAAAAAATCTCAATTTTTTAACTCAAAAATGAAGCAAATGTCAAGCTGTTTTTCAAAATCTCTCTAAGTATCAAAATGCCTAGAATAAATGGTAATGAGCACAAGAGAGTGTCCACAAGCGGTCTCCAACCTTTTCGGGACCACGGACCAGCTGATGAAGGTGGGGCACCCCCCTGTGCTCGTGCGTACATGTGAAGGAGCACATTCTCTTGCACATGGATGCTCTTGGGCACATGCTTGAAGCGGTGGGGAGCATGTGCATGATCCTTCACCCCTTCGTGCAGGTGCCCAAGAGTGCCCGCATGCATGCCCCACACCCGTTCACGCAGGCACTTGGACACCTGCGTGAAGGGGTGGGGGAGTGCTCACACCAGCGCTGGCACATGTGTGTGTGCGCGCAAAGCATCTGGGGGGAATGTGTGCAGGGGTGTGTGTGTGTGTGTTAGGTCTGTCTTTGCAGCCCGTGCGGCTCAGGACACGGATTGGCATCGGGCTGCGGACTGGGGGTTGATGACCTCTGCTATAGACCATCTTAACTTCTGATATGTGTGTAGTCAATATTCTGGCTGTTCTTTGCTATGTCAAGTTTGGCATCTTTTTTCATGCTGGCAATGTGGGCATGATATTGTGCAGCAAGACTGGGCCATTTCCTGGCATTTGAATCATGGATACACATTCATAAAATGGACGTGTTTGTTTTTTTTTGTAACAATTGAATTCTATCAATAGAGGTTGGCTTCAAGTTTCTAGTAGTGATTCTACATCATGTCTATGGCTATATCTACCTGTTTTGCATGGACTGAACTATACTACACCAGGCTGACATAATCACCTGCATAGAAACATAAGGCCAAAATGAATTTGTGCTTGTATGCCCCAACAGGTTCCCAATAGCTTTTGAATAATTACAGTGTTATTTGTGAAGACCTTTTGATTTGTATTTTGGTAGTATTTCTTATTGGTCAGCATGCAATTCAAGGCAGCACCTAGGTATCTGGAGGCTAAACAATGATCTAGTTGAACACCCTTCCAGGTAATCTGAAGTTTCCAAGATACTTTTGTTTCTCAGATGAAAAGTGTACATGTTTGATTCTTAGTAGTGTTGGGTGAACATGAATTTGACCAAACTCCGAGAGGCAGTGAAAGACAGAATGGCCTGGTGTGCTCTGATCCATGGGGTCATGAAGAGTTGGACATGACTAAACACACAACAACAAAGTGTTGGGTATAAGTTGATTTCTATTGTAATGTATGCCAAGTTCTTCTAATGCCTCTCTTGAGAGATATTCTATCATTTGAAAGCTCTCCTACTGAAGGAAATTCAACCTTATCAATGTAAATAAACATTTTGGTGCCTTGAGGAAGTGGTTGGCATAGATGTTAAACAAGATAGAAGCCAAAACATTGCCCTGAGATAGACTGATATTTTAAGTCCTCTATTGATTGTGTTGTCTTTGAAAATTAACAGATGTTTTCTGGTTTTGCAAAAGGGTTGCTATTACTTTAGTTATATATTAATTCTTGGTTAGATTATAGAATTTTTGCAGTAGCACTTAATGGTGGACAATGTCTTAGGTATATTAGCTGGCAAGTGGTTAATCCTTATGATTTTTCTAGTTTCAAACTGTCATCAATATTTTGCATTAAATGCAATATTTGTGCTGTACAGTTTTTCTCATCTCTAAAGGTAGCCTATTGTAGGATAAGGAGTAGTTTCACTACTTCCGTTAGACTGTTAAGTATCATTCTCTCCAAGACTTTAACAAGATCTCACTAAAAGTAGTGAGACTGGCTTAAAGTTTTTTTTGGGGGGTCTGTGGGTTCAGAATTGCAATCACTCATGACTTTCTCCAAATTTTTGGAATCCTGAGAGAGTAAAACAATTATTAATGAAGTTAAGAATCCATTTTGTGTTACTGTGCCAAAATGTTTTATGTGTTCTATGCAGATGTCATCCAGGTTTGCTGCTTTGCCATTGTAAGGCAGCAACAATAATAATTGACCTTCTAAACTTATTGCACTACATATGTATAGCGCAAATAGTGCTTATAGCACTTGATAATTTTGTATTCTTGAAGGCTTTCACGGCCAGGATCTGATGGTTGTTGTGGGTTTTCCGAGTTGTTTGGCCATGTTCTTAAGGTTTTTGAAGATGCTGGCCACAGAGACTGGTGAAACATTAGGAAGAAAAACCTTAAGTACATGGCCAAACAGCCCGGAAAACCCACAACAAGCACTTTGTAATTTTGCTGAAAAAAAGAAATGTGGTCAAATCTAAAACAAATGATATCACAGCAGAAATGAAAACAGGAGCATACTTTAAAGCTAAATGATGATAGTTCATTGTTACTACTTGAAAAATTAATTTTTACTTCCTGAACAATCTGTAGAATTTTGGGAAAAGATTAAAGACTTATTGCTTTTCTTCAGTACAGGAAGTACATAGGACAAATATGTGAGTCACCAGTTTTGCTCTGGCATCCCCTTCATCTTGGCACTGCTAAGGTCAGCCCTATGAGCAAGAGAAGAAGTAACGCTGCCAGTAAAGACCATCTGGTTTTAGGTGGCAAGAATAGTACTCAGCTGCCATTGCTGCTCAGTTGCCTGGGATATGGCGGCAGCTAGAGGGGCAAGGTAACTCGAGAGGACCTCTAACCAAGATCTCCTTTAAACCTGGAGCAAGGCCCTTTTCAGACTATTCTCAACACCATGACCACTTGGCAACAGTTACTGAAAGGCTTTCCTGCAGTACAATCCAGCATGACCAATCTCCTCTTTCCAATATAAGTGAAAGCTTACACAATATTTATCTGCAGCAGTAGGACATCAACCTGTAAATCCCAGAGAACCATCTCAACCATAACAGGAATTAGCTGATGTCATGAAGATTAACCTCCCTCTGAATCAGTTGAACAGCTAGCAAAAATAATGGGTATAATGTCTAAGCATCTCAAATGGATGGGAAATAAGATCTATAATGACAGTAGTATTAGTACCCAATTCATATTAGTGCTAAGCGAAAATAAAAAGTCTTCTTTCTTGAAACATTTTACTACCATATCTTAGCAATCTTTGAGTGACTCCGAGGGTGATTTTATTCCATCTTTTGGAAAGAGATACAAAGAGGAGGAGCAGTTGCACTTGTTCTGTTAAACATATGTGTGTGTGTTTAGGAGATCATTGATTTCTAGGGAAATGCTCCCCCTGAAAGTACTTTTCATGCAATGAAGAATGCACAAAAATCGGAAATACAGTACCTAATTTATGTCACTTAATTTCTGCTGATGCATTGAGCAAGAAAAATTAACATACTCCCTGAGCAAGATGAGTCTTGGTTTTCTGATACTAACCTTAATTTGAAAGCACATTGAACCAAAACTGGCAGAATTCAGTCAGACAGCTAACCGGAGAAGGAAGCATGACATTAGTGCCATATTTGCAATGAGATTCATTTCCTGTTTCATTGTTTCATATTGTGATTCTGAAAGAAAGCATTTTTCAAAACTTTGAGTATGACTCACATTCCACTGTTGCTGACTTTTCATTCCAGTTCAAGCTAACTAGTTTGTTCCAGTGCTCATTAGAGAAATGACTTGCTCTCTGGTATTTGATTGAAAATGTCCACAAAGGGTTTTCTTCCACCTTGCAAAATAAACATTGGTGAGATATTAAATTAGGCATGTATTTCCAGACATATCTTATCTTTTGAGGTCACTGCTGCAAGCTGGGTTTTCAGTCTCTATGTTGACCTCTTGAATAGCAAACTTCCTAGAAACAGAAAGATAAGTGAGAGCAGAGAGACCCAATAGATCAGTTTATTCAGCTTTTTGCCTCTTAGGACTGTATTTAAACCTGCCTTAGATGTGGCATGTGGAAACAAAATAAATTTAAGGACCTTATGATCTAAAGTTTAGATTCTAGAATTCAGCAATAACCCTCAGTCAGAGCTGCAAATCAAAATATTCTAATTAATTTGTCATCCTGCAAAACTAATGAATATATTTTGTAACTATTTATTTATTTATTTTTGTTTTTATTTTCACAGCAATAAACAGTGACAGAAAAGAAACATAGCATAACCTAATCAGTGCAATAAAATTAAACTAAATTATAACAACATCTAACAGCAGAGCTGCATGACTAAACTTTTTTAAGCTAGAAATTTCTACACTCTGCCAAGAACTGCACACCTTCGGAACTTTCCCAGGAGCCCTGCACTTTCCAGGATCACTCTTCCCCACCCCGCATTTGAGGCTGCTGTTGCTTCTCCTCCAGTTGCAGCCCATTTGGACAATGCAAGATCAAAGGATATGCTTGTGTTCTGAGCTCACACTGGAAGAGGTGCACACCAATTTATAGTACTTCCCCTGCTAATGGTCAGCAGCGCTAATGTCTTGAAACCATTCAGACTTACAAATGGCCCCAAGTCTTTTCACATTGGCAAGAAGTCTTGAGTTCTGGAGTCCTTATCCTTTGATTAGAAAAGCCTCTCTAGATGTTTGATAGTTATGCATAGTTGGTAGCATTTTGATTACATTATTTCTCCATAAGTTATGAGGACTGATTCAGATTCCTCCTAGGGTAGTCTACTTGGCAGACAATAATTTCCAGGTTCTGTAAAATTATGCATTGCCTTAAAGCAACTGGCTAAAAAAATGAGTTGTGAGCAAGTTATATTCTCAAATGTCACTTTTGTTCTAAACTAGGCAAGTCTAATTGATTCAGCCTTAACACCCTTTAACATCCTTTCCCCACTTATAAAACAAGGGGAAATTATAGTGAACTACTTTGCAAGTAAACAGGGATTAAGAAAAACTATTTTTTTTTAACTACGAAGTCCAGAATAGTTCAACTAATCTATCCTGGAGTTTTCTGGCACCTGTAGTCCCAAAAAGGAATTTATTCAATCTGTACAGCTGAGGTTTTCATGCAATGTCTGGGAAGATCCCAAGCATGGAATTCCCTTCAATATATGATTCAATATTTGATCCAGTGAGTGAGAGGGTATAACTCAGACAGCTGACAGATGCAATTAACTTGAAATTTTATTCAAAGTACAGTAAATAAACAGGGAATAAGTTCCATGAAATGAAGACACAGTACAGTATGAAACAAAGGTGCTTTGGGTGTATAAAAATAAAAGAATGAAAAATAGGAATTTTAGGAAATCAAAACTTACTCAGACTAGTCCAGAGGCAAAAACCCAGGAAATTCTGATAATATAATTGCGTGCCATCAAGTCAATTACAAGTTGTAGAAACCCTTCTGAAGGTTTTTGGGACATAAAGAACTCAGAAATAATTTACCATTCCCATCTTCTGGGGGCACTTTGGAAGTATTCAGCTTGCCCAAGGCACACTCTCGGGCTCTTTTTGTGGGAGTTACAGTGGCGAATCAAACTCGCTGCTGTGTACTTCTTGCTGAGCTATCCAGTCAAGCTCAAATAACCCTATCTTGCAACATAACAGATAATCCTGATTAGGAAAATGAAATAAGAAATAATCTAACCCATTGTAAAAAGCTGCGTTTTTTTTTCAAGATTAAGGCAACAAACCAAAGGCTCCAGAGCAGTCAAAAGTAGCAAAAAATAAAAACTACATGAGAAACATGAGCTGGAAAAGTCTGTATATGTGTCCTTCTACCAAATAGCAATTGCTTTTTAGTATATTGACAGTTCTCATTTTCCTGTACTCTGATTGGCGTCCTTCTCCTCATCATGAAAATTCAGTTCTGTATTGGTATATGGCAACATTAAGATAAAAAGTGCATTGTATCATCTCTTTTTGCCTGGAAACTAAAACATTCCTTTGCCTTGAGGCAAATGATATGATCATGTCTTATCAATTTATAGGTTGGGCATGGATCCATTAAAGCAGTGGTCCCCAACCTTGGGCCTCCAGATGTTCTTGGACTTCAACTCCCAGAAATCCTGGCCAGCAGAGGTGGTGGTGAATGCTTCTGGGAGTTGTAGTCCAAGAACATCTGGAGGCCCAAGGTTGGGGACCACTGCATTAAAGTAATTCAGATTTGTAGGTTCTCCATACTGTTTCAGTGATTTTCATCTTGACAAGTGCCTTGCCATTGATCACGTATCTACCTTACTGCTAATTCTTTAATGTAAAAATCCAGACCAAGAGAAATCCTCTATTGTATTCTCCACCAGGAAACAGTAAATCAATAAACCAAATGTTTTCTTCATTCCATTTGATAGGTAGGCAATTGCATTCCATAGGTCTGTAACTCCATTCCAAAGTCCATCTATCTGTAACCCAGTTCAGTCTATATGTTCCTAGGCTTCATCCCAAGTATACATTGGATCCTAAAAGTAACCTAATTAACATCCTTTCCAAAAGAAATCTAGCCTGCCCACCCCTATTCATTAATTTAGGAAATCACATTCAATACTTTCATCAGTTTTTGGTTTATTTAATTCCTAACTGCTTGTTGGTTGTTGTTGTTTTGCATTGTCTTAATGTTTCTGGTTTTATAATTTTGTTCAAAAGGTATGCAAGTGTTTAAAAATGCTTTGCGGGGGCACTTTAGCTAATCAAAGGCAATATAAACAACATTTTATACAGGCATAATTAGTAGGAGTAGACCGATTGCCCTACCTTATTCTGTAAAGAAGAGAGATACATATATGTAGTATTGGAAGAATACAATGCATTATATGTTGATAATCAAACTGAACAGTATTAAAATCTGCACCTTACAGACAAAATTGGTTTAAATACTATTAAAATGCATTGCTGTATATTTATCTGGATATTCCTTTGAAGGTGCTTGAAAGGAACCCTCCAGATTTGGACCACCTATGTACTTACAAAAGAAAGCAAATGTGAAGGGGGGAAATCCCTTTGCTGGTCATGCTAATATTAATAGGAATTCATATTATAGTTCTCTTGTTTCCTGTATCCCTAGAACTCAACTGTTTTATTGTCATAAAGCCAATATAAAGATCCATATAATACTACATTGGTAATTGAACATCATAAAGTTGCTACTGCAGAATTTATTATAAACTAGGACTAAGAAATGCATAAAATAATTAATACTAGAATTTTAAATTTACATTGTAAAATGTAAAAGTTACTCATTAAAACCCAGAGTCAGATTGCATGACCCTATTATCAGAAAGGATATGAATCACATGCCTCTATATGCATGTATTTTGAAATGTGCTCTCCACTTCACTCATTCAGATTACTAGCTTTTGACATTAAATAAGATTCAGACATGATTTATGGGATAGTCTTTTGACTAGAGCTGGAATCTGAGATGGTGCAGCTTTTACTGGTGCTCTAGATGTATTCATTATCTCCTGGTTTAATACATGTATTACATTTAGTCAACTGAATTACGTGGAATTCTGTGAGATTCTCTCTCATTCCCTGTAGTCATTGTTCCACTCATAATAAAATTATCCTATCAATTTGCCACAAGAGGAATACAGGGGTTCACTAAATTACAGCCGTGTGCATTTTCTGTTATATACAAAGTGCTACCAACATAGCAGGAATAATAATAAAAACCCACCTATCTGTTTTTAAATTTCTTGTACAGCAGTGTGTAATTTGTAGGTGTGAGGTGGATTTCTGAATTGTGTGAATGGAAATCATTGTGTTTCTAATTAAAAGATATGGTATTTTTATGTTCTAAGGGGAAAAAATAAAAGAATAGAAAAAACACTAAATAATATGTCAAAATGACATCTGGTCTCCCTTATGACTGATTAGTCTGAGATCAGCAATTTTCGGTGGAAACTCCATTTTGTTTCTTCTTCTCCCACCCCACCATCGCCTATTCTTGTTTGAAAATGGTGACATTATTATATTCAGACAGCAAAATACCCCATTCTGACAGCTGAAAGCTGAAGCTGAGCCATATTTGTGACTTAGCGGCACTCTTGAGTACTGCCACACGCAAACCTGGTTTGGGGAGTGGCCTCAGGGCACTCATTTTATAAGTCTTTGATGCTCTGATGTGTCACAAAGGTGATGTGCTTTGACTCTAGGCGGCAGTGATGACTGATGTCTCTTCCTTCTCTAAACACTTCCTGATGGTTGAATTATGAAGGAAGGGTCTTTAGGGAACCTCTAGAAGGGATGTACGTAGACATGAAGCTATGCAGTAAAAAGGACATCTGGATGGGTACAATCCAGTGAAGGGTAGATAATTTTTACAATTTTGCAATATAAGCCTTGTTAATTTCACTGGAACTTAGGCGTAGTAGTCTTTCTCTGGTGTTGTTTATACTTGTGGACCAGGAGGTGGTGGAGAAAATCCCACCACCATCCTACCCAAATAAAGATACATAGTATCCAAGGAGTATTAGTTTAGCCTATGACGCATAAGATCTCACAAATTCCCCTCCCCATTCTTGGCAATTACTATGCAGAGTGCTTTTTCCATCCTTACAGAATAAACATGATCAATGTTCACAAGACACATACTTCCAAGTCAGGTAACATGATTTTCAGGCAACCATCTACCCAAAATTAGCGAAGTTTGCTAATTAAGCAGTATACAAATATTCAATTAGTTGGCAGGGTTTGGGGGAGGACTGTGGAGGGTTTTTTGGGTGGTGGTGATGATGGTTTCTTTTTGTTTTTTGTTTTGCAACTTCGCATGCTGCCTCCAGTAGGTGTGGTTGGGAGGGAACTTTCTCGGCTGGGGTGACTGTCAATCTATTCAGCACTAACCAATAATTTCTTCTCTGCCTCTGAATTCAGAGAGAGCCACACCTCTCTGCTAAGACCTTTCCCTTTATCCTTTGTCTATTGAAGTCTCTTGAGCCCTGTTGCTACAAGCAGTCATGTTTATTCTTAGTTTGCTGTTTGATCTGTTCTACTGTAAGTAAATGAAAGCTTTTTATTCTTTCTACATCAAATGTCTCTGAGTGAGTTATTCAGGCTATAAGTGCCAATTGATGAGAAAGGGTCTACTTTGGAGAACTTGAAGCTAATTCTGTAAAGTGAATCTCTTCTGCTGTACAGCTAGCTGAATTTAACCAGACATTTAAAATTGCAATATTTCTCAGTCATAGCTTGTTTGCATTCATGTTTTAAAAGAGCATGCATTGTACTCTACCATGTGAGAGCATATGTACACAAAAATGCATGCATAGAAAAAGATAAACCTGTCTGATATATTCATACAAAACAAGTATGCATCACATAGCACTAACTATACGGTAAATATAAGTGTTTTTTTCTTTATAAAGAGCAAGGGAAATATATATGTGTTCTTTGAGGAATGATATTCCTGTTTTTCTGTGCTTCTACTTGGTGTTATTGTACTGCATCAAGATTACATTGCACAATTTGCAAGCAGCCTGTTCTAAGAAGATTTCTAAACTTGTAAAAGTAAACAATCAGGTTGTAAAGTTAAAAAAAAAAACTTTGCCCAATCTTCTACACCAAATCCAAATAAAATGTGCTTTACCCCAGCATTCTGAGACTCCCATTTCAACAAGAAATCCCTGCCTCCTGACACTGAATCCAAAAATGTTGTTTTGGTTTCAGGCTTTTATGGTGAAATAGATACAACTCCACCTGCTAGTTCTCGTCTTTTACCTTACCTATAAATAAGGGCCATTGACTTCATAGGACTTACTTATTGGTACTGTAAGTGTGGCCTTTAGTTTCTGGTCAATGAGTCCAGTAAGGTTTAAAAATTGTGAAAAAAATAATGTCTATACTGAATTATCAAACTTTGACGCAAGTTGCTCTCAAAAATTATACTGTACTGTTAGTGTTACACCAGTGTAACAGCACAAGAGGAATTTGACTTGTGGCTTTTAATTATAAGCATGGGAAATAAGGAAAACATACTTTTGAGTCTGTGGTAAAACAGATAACAGAAAAGAGTGCAAAGGCAGCAATGTCCCAGAAATCCAGTGGGTAAGGCCCATGAAGGAAATATAATGTGAAGTATTTGTCCCTTTTATTCATTGCTTCCAACATGCCTCAGGAAATAAATGTTACTACATCTCCAAAATGACTCTGGAACACCAGATTCTGAGGGTTCTTTGGAGTAAAGGCATAGTAGGAAAGGTGACTATCTACACATGCAATTTCCTTGGTCATACCTCTCATTGACCCTTGAATCTGGACCTGCCAATTTGACAGCTATGTGCAGAGGCAGGTTCTGGAACATGACTTGTATTTGTTTCCCCATCCTGTGAAAGCAAGGTGTTGCTACTGCCATCACTAACTTCTCCACCAGTGGCTCCCTTGCTGGATGCATGCGCACACATGCAAGTGATTTAGTGAGGCATAAAGCAGCAGGAGAGCTTCTGGTGCCCTTAAATCAGCTTCCTCCTGAAGATGCCTGCCTCCAGTACAAGATCCCGCTTTTCAACTCCAAAGCCCTAAGTGGAGTTGTAAGAATTCTGCATAGCTATTTGATAGGCTGCTCCCATAGATCTTCCCAAGATCTCTAAACACCCAGGAGTGCCGATCTCGTACATCAAGACACCAACAAGTGTTTCATAGTGGCTGAGAAAGCTAAAAGCTTGTAATTATATCTTTTGGAAGCTCTTTATGTTTATTTGGACTAAGCCAGAAGGTATGGGATTAGAATAAATTTGTTTTGGCATGATTTTAATCTATTTCTTTGTCAAGAAGGGATTGCAACAAACCTTGGGAATGGGGCTAGATATAATATCGTGCAGTAAATCTCTGTTCACATAAATACACAGTGAATGTGAGGAATAATTTTAGGAATATCTTAGATCCATAGAATTTTCAAACAGAAATTAGCTTTCTGTACTTATATTTAAAATCCTTAGGCAGGGTTATCATATGTTAAGTGTTCTGAAATACTGAGACCCAAAATTCCCAGGGCAGACTATTTTCTTGCTTTTGCTCAAAATAATTTCATGTCTCTTAGATTGTGAAGGGATGTGGTGGTGCTGCGGGTTAAACCACAGAAGCCTCTGGGCTGCAAGGTCAGAAGACCAGCAGTTGTAAGATCAAATCCACGTGACGGAGTGAGCTCCTGTCGCTTGTCCCAGCTCCTGCCAACCTAGCATTTGAAAGCATGCAAATGCAAGTAGATAAATAGGTACCACCATGATGGGAAGGTAACGGCATTCTGTGTCTAGTCACGCTGACCATGTGACCACAGAAACTGTCTCTGAAAAACCCTGGCTCTACAGCTTGGAAACGGGAATGAGCACCATCCCCTAGAGTCGGACGTGACTGGACTAAATGTCAAGGGGAACCTTTACCTTACCTTGGATTGTGAGGAAGTTTAAATCATTTTACAGAGAATTCATACAATGCAACGTGAACATTATTTTGATTAGAGACATGATGGGAGATGTTCCAGTAGGTTTTCAGCAGTAATGATAATAACCAGAATTATTTCTGGAGGAAAGTTGTTTTTACACAAAATCTCATATTTGCTGTAACACGAATGTCAGATTTAAAGAACAAAAACTAGCAGAATTAGCAGAGTCATAATGAAATTAATATCACCAAAGATAATGACAAAAGTTATCACCTTTAAAAAAAAAAAGGTTGGCTTACAATATCAATTGTACATGCAAAATTTCTGGAACACTTTCACTTATTTCTTGCATCATTAAATACATCAGCCTGATCAAACAGCATAAAGAAAGCAGCCTGGGTAAATCACTGTGCAAGTGTAGCCTCAGTAAAAGAACCAGAAATCCCAGAATATACTATTCAGCAGGTTACAGGTCATCTAATCCAGGGTCCTTTCCACTTTTTAACTGTTGATTGGTGGCTTTCCCTGAAAATTTCCAATACAGTGGAACCTCTACTTACGAATGTCCCTACCTATGAACAATTCAACTTACGAACAGCTCCGTTCGCTTCTACTTGTGAACGGAGCTTCAACATACGAATGGGAAAAAAACGTGGGGGAGGTGGGAAAAGCGTGAAATTTGAATGTTCGTTGACTGTTGGCCAGCGAAGAGGCTGTTTGTCTGCTACCTCACTCGTCCCAGTGGTTAGAGAGTGGATAGGGAGAGAGTCTTCAGACTGCCTGGTACAGTACTGTATGGACTGTAATTTTTTTTGCTTTTTTTTGCTTTTTTAATTTTTGATTTTTGGACTTTTGACTTTTTTTTAAACAGAGAGATCGCCTGTTCTGGGTGAGTACATACACTGTACAGTATTTACTGTACTGTGCAGGGTTTTTTGCTGCTTGGGGGGGTAGGGCTAGGGGGGGTTATGTTTCTGTGCCCTGATGGGTCTTGCAGTGTGGATTTAAAATGTAAAAAGTAGACTGTAATCTTAAATTAAAATTAAATGTGAAAATTAGACTGTCATTTTAAAATGTAATTTTTTAATTTATTTTTGCATTCTGTGGCTTCTAGGATTTGTATACTGTGACCTCTCTGTTGTTTTAAACTATTTGGGTTTAAAATGTGACTCCAAAGTCTTTTGTTTTCTTTGGGGATCTGTTTGCTGTAATAATGGTTGCTTGTTGTTCATGCAGGCAGGCTGTAAAATGCAGTTTAGACTCCACAGTCTTTTTTTTCTTAAGATCAGAAAATATTCTATGAGGGCCTGTGCTGGCTGTTTATGCAGGCAGGCTGTAAAATGCAGTTTAGACTCTCTTTTTGTGATGAGGAGTTCTGTGCTGGAATAATGCTTGCTGGATTCTGTGGTTCCTAGGGCTTGTGCACTGTGAAATGTCTTTTGTTTTAAAATGTGTGTTTATAATGTGGCTTCAAAGTCTTTTTTTTTTCCTTTGGGGATCTGTTTGCTGTAATAATAGTTGCTGGTTGTTGATCTAGGCAGGCAGGCTTTAAATGGAGTTTAAAATGGAGTTTTAAAATGGAGTCTACTGTAGACACAAGGCTCTCCCCCCCCCCCCCATCGTCTTATCTCTCTCTCCCTTTATCCTGCCTTTTTGTGATGAGTTCTGTACTGGAATAATGCTTGCTGGATTCTGGGGCTTTTTAAAAGGTGTTCTATTTATTTATATTTATTTATTTATTTTATTTATATCCCGCCTATCTGGTCGGTTAAGACCACTCTAGGCGGCTAAAGGGTGTTTAAAAGGTGTTCTCCTGCCCCCTTTATAAGCTAAAAAGTGCTTGGTTTTGTTTAAAAGTTGCTTGTTTTTAAATGTGTTCTGTTTAGAAGGTGTTCCCTCCCCCCTCCTTTCCTGCCCTTTTTTGATCTACCATATTTGCTGGCATATAAGATGACTTTTTTGGCCCAAAAAACATGCCTCCAAGTGGGGGGGTCATATGCCGGGTGCACTTCAGTTGGGCCAGGAAGGAGCCGCCGCCGCTGCTGTTGAGTGAGTGACGCGGGGCCATGCCAGCCGGGAGGAAGGCAGGCAGGCAGGCAAGCGGTCGGTCCGGACGGAAGGAGGGAAGCAGAGCCGGCCATGCCTCAGCAGCCAGAGCCCGTCGCTGGGCTGCCCGCTGCCCTGCGCTGCTGAGCCAGCTGCCCACTTGCCCGCCTGAGAGTGCTGCTTTCCCCTCCTCCTCTTCCTCCACTGCCACCGCCTGCCCGGCCGCTTCCCCTCCTCCTCGCCCTCCTTCTCGCCGGCCATGAACTTCCAGGGTGGACCCAAGCAGCGCCCTGGGGAGCCGGCGGCGGCGCTGCAGCAGAGCCATCAACTCTATATTTTGAGTGGAAATATTGGGGGGTCATCTTATACGCCCAGTCGTCTTGTACACTGGCAAATACGGTTTAGTTCATCTTAGGTCAAAAGAAGAAAAATTCTCCTCCTAGTGCTAGAGTACGGATTAATCGGCTTTGCATTCGTTTCTATGGGAATTAATGCTTCGACTTAAGAACAGTGCCTCTACTTAAGAACCAAAAATAGCTGGAACAGATTAAATGGTTTTTGATGCATTCCTATGGGAAATTTTGCTTCTACTTACGAACGTTTCAACTAACGAAGGTATTTTGGGACGGATTAAGTTCGTAAGTAGAGGTTGCACTGTACCAGGTGCCCTCAGGTTCAGCTACTAGGCTACCGCTAGATTGGGTTTCAGAATCATTAGCACAGAACTCATTTGTAATCACTGTTCATGAGTTAGGTAGCAATATGTGCAGTTTGTTTTTGTGGAAATAAGGTTCCTCGCTAGCTTGGGCCAATCATCTTTATAAAATGTTTGAAAAATTGAAAGTGTTCTGTAGAAATGTTTGCAAGATCTGATTATGCTTGCCACTTTCCATACATTGAGCAAATAGAAAGAAAAATAGCTGTTGTGATCCATCATGGAAAGACAAAATCCTCAGCTGGGGAGTTGTTGGGACCAAACAAAATGACACTGAAGTGTGAGTTCTCCAGACTTCTTCATTAGGCTAGGGATACACCTGAACAAGGATTTTGCTTGCTGTTTGCTCTGCTTTGGATGGGCTGGTTTGTTTGTTTTTCCCCAGTAATCATTGTGCAAGCTGCTACAAAACAAGGCAGTAATGACTAGAAGCCAACATGGATTTGTCAAGAAGAAATCATGCCAAACTAATTTGGTCTAGTTTTTTGATCAGGTTACCTCCCTGATAGACAGTGAGAATGCTGTAGTCGTAGTATATCTTGACTTCAGCAAAGCTTTTGACAAAGTGCCCCATGATATCCTGATTTGCAAGCTAACTAGATGTGGGCTGCATAGATCAAGTGTCAGGTGGATACACAGTTGGCTACAGAACTGTACTCAGAGGGTAATGATAAATGGGTCCTTCTCTAACTGGGAGGAGGTAACTAGTGGGGTACCCCAAGGCTCAGTCCTGGGCCTGGTGCTCTTCAATATTTTTATTAATGACGTGGATGAAGAAGTGCAGGGAATGCTTGTCAGATTTGCAAATGATACCAAATTGGGCGGAATAGCTAATACCCTAGAAGACAGAAACAAAATTCAAAATGACCTTGATAGATGGAACACTGGGTCAAAAGCAACAGATTGAAATTCAACAGGAATAAATGCAAATACTGCACCTAGGAAAAAGAAACCAATTGCACAGTTACAAGATGGGGGATACCTGGCTCAGCAAAACAACGCAGGAGAAAGATCTTGGAATTGTCATAATAGTAGGCATCTTTCAGTCTCGAGAGACTATGGTAACATGCTCTGAATAGTGGTCTTGGAACAGCATCTAGTGTGGCTGAGAAGGCTAATTTGAGAGTGACAATCCCTTCACACTGAAAACAAATACAATCTGTCCCCTATCCAGCTTCCTGATTTTGCTGGTTTCAGAACTGCCTCTTTACCTCGGCCTGCTGAACAAGGGTCTCTTCAAATTGGGAGAGGCCGTGTTGCACCGCCTTCCTCCAGACTGAACACTCAGATGTCAATGTTTCCCCTCTGTTGAGGTCCATTCCTAAGGCCTTCAGATCTCGCTTGTAGATATCCTTGTATTGCAGCTGTGGTCTCCCTTTGAGGTGCTTTCCCTGCACTAATTCTCCATACAGGAAATCTTTTGGAATCCGACCGTCAGCCATTCTCACGACATGCCCGAGCCAACGTAGACGTTGCTGTTTCAGTAATATATAAATGTTAAAAATTCCAGCTTGTTCTAGGACTATTCTATTTGGAACTTTGTCTTGCCAGGTGATACCAAAAATGTGTCGGAGACAACGCATATGGAATGTGTTCAGCTTCCTCTCCTGCCGTGCACAAAGGGTCCAGGACTCACTGCAATATAGGATTGTACTCAGGATACGGGCTCTATGGAGGAATTGTCATAGATCACAAGCCAAATATGAGCCAATAGTGTGATGTGGCTAAAAAAAAGGCTAATGCTATTTTAAGCTGCATTAATAGAAGTATGGTCCCCCTCTATTTAGCAGTGGTTAGGCTTCACCTTGAGTATTGTGTCTAGTTCTGGACACCACACTTCAAGAAGAATGCTAACAAACTGGAACAAGTTAAGAGGAGGGCGACAAGGTTGATCAGGGAGCTGGAAACGAAGCCTTATGAGAAAAGACTGAAACAATTGGGCATGTGTATCAGGAAAAACTTCCTAACTGTTAGAACAGTACAACAGTGGAACCAGTTACCTCAGGAGTGGGTGAGTGCTCCAACACTGGAGGCATTAAAGAAAAACTTAGATGATCACCTGGCCTATATGCTTTGATTGTATTCCTGCATTGAGGAGGGAGTTGGATTTGATGGCCTTGTAGGCGCCTTCCAACTTTACTTTTCTACGATTCTATGAAGAGTCCTTGAGGGTTCAAAATGTTCACACTTTTCAACCACTGGTCCCAATAGTCCTAACTATCTGCTTAATCCTATAAATGTATTTCCCAATGTGGATATTGTCAATATATTGTGTAATCTCACTTAATTTAATCGGTCTCTATATAGATACCTGTGATTATAGTGTAGAATATTTGCAGCTGTTGTCCAAGACTCAGGTGTTCTGTAATTGATGTAGTAGTCGTCTGTACTTTTTAGAACACAATCCTGTATATATCTATTGAAAAGCATAATTCATTTGAGTTCAAAGTTACTTCTAGATACATGTATATAGGATTGTAGTCTTAGCTGACTTCTTATTAGTTTTGGCATCAGCAAATAGCTGAGCAATTTAAGGTTCTCTGCCAGTGAATGCTAGCTACCTAGCACATAATGAGCTGGTGCATAAGAGAGAAAGAAAAGGAGCAGACTGGCTGTAAGAAATAGGCAAAACACAGATGGAAAGAAACATGAGAGGTGTTCATGGTTGTGTTTAGTCCATATGTGTGCAAATGCAGGGCAGCACAGCAGTAAGTTGTGTTTGGAGTGGGAGGTGCAAGAAGAAATAAGAGATTTGCCTGAGAAAACTAAGGGTGGATGAAAATTAGGGGTGGGTGAGAAAATTGCTCATTGAATTAGGTTCACATTTCAGGATTACCCAATATGTAACTGTCATAACTGAATTCAGATTCAAATAGCATGTGTAGTTTGAAATGTGTACATTTTGTTTTACATGCAATTTGCAAAACAAAATTAAAAATGTTATCATGGGGGAAATGCTAATAGATATATATTGTATATCCATTTGAACAATATTTCAAACAGTGGGACAATGTATACAAAACTGAGTGTATTTGAAAACTGCACAACATTTTGTGAATTTTGAAAAATGTCTTTGTATTACATACCTTATGCTCCAACAGTTGATCAGCCTTGCCAAAACTGACTGGTTCTGTTCAGTAACAAAATGCTCAGTTCCTCAATTTTTAAAGTACCATTAGTTTTAACATAACAATAATCCTGATTCAGATCATTAATTGCATACAGAATCTAGTACCTACTATGTCCCACTTTCTCACTTCATGTTTGCTCCTCTTATTATGAACAATATACTGCTTAGAGGGCCTAAAAGAATTGCTTTATTGAGAAGAAAGTTTTCTTTGTGCAGCCTTATGCTAATTAGTACCTTGTTTGTGGTTTCATGAGATTTACGAGAATCTGCTCCAGGCCCTACATAGAAAAAAAATCACACTATCTCCATATCTGTCTATTAATTTGTTTATCTTTCTATCTCCCTACCTATCTGCTGAAATTTAAAACAGAGCAATAACTTTAAGTCCAGTGACACTAATGTAGCATTAGATTAAAAGAATGTTACTTTATATAGGCATAAAAGTAATTTAGAGGCACTTAGAGGAAGCTATATACTTAACATGATTCTTGGCCAGTAAAGACAGGTTGATCCCACTCATTTTGGGATTGCTAATTTGCAGTTAATTAGGAAGATTGATTCTGTTCTGTGATGCATAGTTTCAACTCCAAATGCATCTTTCTGGTTTCTGTGACACCAAGCTAGCTATCAACATCATTGCACAAATAACACTGAATGACTTAGAACCTCATAAAATAGTGATATCTTATGGCTTTGGAAAATAAATCTAGTAAACATTATTAATATTTATCTGTCTTTTCTTATGGTAGAAAACTAGTACCATTTGTAAAATACAAATACTTTATCTACATTCAGCAAGTAGATGTTTTATGGGGATGGGTAAGTTTGCAGTTACATGAATGTATTTTTTGAAAAGAAAATCAGACTTTTATTAAGGTTGCACATTTATTAAAATCTTCACTGTAGCTTTAGAAAATGGCTGGGTATATGAAGCAACATAGTTCCCGAATCCAAGCTGTTTCCAGACCAAACTGTCCTCTATGTGATATTTCTGGGTCCCTGGGCAATATTAGAATAATCATCACAACGTACCTAACAGTGTATGTCTTATCTTGCCCGCACTCAACTGCCGTGTATTCCATCCAGTTCTTTAAGACGTTTCACACACATACACACCTTCAGTTCCAGAAGTTTTCTCAAAACTAGATTACTAGTGGAGCTGTGTAACAAACCAAGAGAGAGAAAGAGAGAAATTCAATATATACCACAAATTAATACCCTTGAAGAAAGCCATGAACTGTTCAGGTTGAAACATATTGGGCAGGTTTTAAACTGTGATAAAGCCACATTTTTAATACATCTTAAGACTTCAGTCTCTCTTTTACAAATGTATAAATTAAAGCCAAATTATTATATGTCTATAGTTGTGGTCCTGTGTTAAAGCTAGTTCAGACTGACTGCTCCCACTTTTGTAACATGTTGGGGGAGAATGAATAGCCTAAATAGCTAATCCTCAGAAATAGCGAATGTATTTATCTTTATTTATTTATTTGGCTTCTATACCATCCATCTGACAAAAGGCCACTCTGGGTGTTTCACAACATTGAACATGATAACAATAACAATTGTAGATTGCCTTAAATTTAACAATCTAGAAGATGTGGGTATGAAAATGGTACCTGATGATGTTAGCATAGGTAGGATAACAAACTGCTTGTTTATGGGAATTTAACACTTGACAGGAAATTGACATATTTCTTTTATTTATTTAAATTATTTTTACCTAGCTTTTCTCCTTGAAAATGACCCAGTTAAAACAACGAAAGACAATATTTAAAGTTGAAAACAATGAGTATACAACAGTGGTTAACATCATTAAAAGAAATGGAAAACACAAAAATGGAAAACACAAACAGTACTAAAAATCCAATCAAAGCAGTAATACATCACAATCTGTCTAAAAATCACACTCAGGTAGCTGGTTTACTGAGGGAAGGATAGTAAAAATGGTGCCTGTCTGGCCTCCTGTGGGAGGAAGTTCCAAAGTCCTGGAGCAGCAACAGAGAAAGCTGCCCCCTGTGTCCCCACCAAATGCATGTGTGAAGGTGGCAGGACTGAGAAGAAGACCTCTCCTGATTATCTTAACACCACAGCTCGTGCATAATGTGAGATATGGTCATTTGGGGCTTCATAGGTTAAAACCAGTACTTTAAATTGTGCCTGGGAACTGATAGTGGAACTGTTGTAACAAGGGTGTTATGCGATTCCTGTAACAAGCCCCAGTCAGCAATCTGTGGAGTTTTCTGACACTTTCCATCGGCAGTCCCAGATTACAGTAATTCAACCAGGAAATAACTAGGGTATGTATCACAGTGGCCAGATCTGATCTCTCAAGAAATGGATGTAGTTGGCACTCTAGTTTTCATTGTGCAAATGCACTCTTGGCCACTGCCAAAACTTGGGCATCCAAGTGCAGGGATTAATCCAGGAGCATCCCCAAGCTGCACACTTGGTTTTTCAGTGGGAGTGTAATCCCATCCAGTACCAGCTGCATCCCTGTTCCTTGATCTGCTATTTGACTGACCAGGAACACCTCTGTCTTGTCTGGATTAAGCTTCAATTTATTCACCCTCATCCAATCCACTACTGATGCAAAACACTGATCTAGAGCTGAAGTAGCTTCCTCGGATTGAGGTGGCAAGGAGAGGTAGAGTTGGGTGTCATCTGCATACTCATGACACCAAACCCCCAAACTCTGGATAATCTCTCCCAGTGTTTTCATGTAGATTTTAAGTAACATAGGAGACAAAACAGAACCCTGAGGGACTCCACAGGTCAGCCACCAGAGTTTCAAACAGGACTTCCCCAGCACCACCTTCTGAGGGTTTTTTTTATTCATTCGTTCGTTCGTTCATTCATTCATTCATTCATTCATTCATTCATTCATTCATTCATTCATTCATTCATTCATTCATTCATTCATTCATTCATTCATTTGTACCCCACCCATCTAGACTGAAGTCTACTCTGGGCGGCTGGCAATAAAAAATGGAATAAAAACAATATAATAAAATAAAAAAACAACAATAGTAATATACTTCAAGATAGGGGGGATTCAAGTGATGACTGGAGGGAAAGCCTGCCTAAAGAGCCAGGTCTTAAAGTCTGCTCTTAAAAACACCCAGCGAGGGAGCCAGACAGATGGCTGTTCTCTCTTCCAGGAAGGACTAGAGCCACTGTAAAACATTGCTCCCAAGTCCCATTAAGAGACGAGTCAGGAGGATAATGTAGTCTATAGCACATGTGTCAAACCCAAGGCCTGCAGGTGGAATTTGGCCTACCGGGCCATTTCATATGGCCCTCGCAGTGTTGCCTACGACTGTGCAATATACAATACGTAGGCGCTTACTCATTCACCCATAATGCTCCACAAGGATGCTGGGAATCTTCCCAGTGGGACTTCTAATCCCAGCATTCCAAGCAGCAAAGAGTCAGAAAGTGATAATTGAATGAGGAGGATTATATTTAATGGAGAAGATACATTTATATAGTCTTACAGATACAATTGGCCCTTTGAGGGTAACCATAATGCTGATGCAGCCCAAGAAGAAATTGAGTTTTACACCTCTGGTCTATAGTATCAAAAGCCACTGAGAGGTCCAGCAAAACCAACAGGGACACAGATCCCATATCCAGTTCCCATTGTAGGTGACCTACCAAGGCGACCAAAGCCATCTCGGTCCCATAACCAGGACTGAAGCCAGATTGAAATGGGTCTAGATACTCTGTCTCATCTAGGAACCTCTGGAGCGGAGAGGCCACAACCTGCTCTAGTACCTTCCCCAAGAATGAGATATTCAATACTGGTCGGTAGTTATTCAGTATTGTGGGATTAAAAGAGGGCTTTTTAACAATGATCTTACTATTGCCTCCTTTAAGCATGATGGGATCCTACCCTGCTGCAAGGAGGCATTGACCACACCTCCTACCCAATTAACCAGTCACTTTCTGGCAGCTTTTATGAGCCAGGAAGGGCAACAATCCAGCAGGCACATGGTAGCCCTCACCTCACTGAGGATTCTGACCACATGCAGTCAAACATATGCAGGAGAAGCCAAAAAATAGGTGGTAGAATGGAACATAGTTGGTTAACTGTGAAATCCTAAGACAATGCAGGAAGAGAGGGTGACTCTGCTATATGTCAAGGTAGAAGATAGGAGATTCCAGAAGAAATCTGAAACCACTTGCAAAAAAGAGATATCTTGAAAATAAAGGTAAAATATTATACATGAGTGACCTAACTCATTTATGTGGCTATACTGGGTTAATAATATGCCAATCCAGTTATTAGTGAAATAACTCTTCTTGATCCTGAGAAAAACTGAAGGATCCAAAAGTGTTCCTCATCAGGATTCCCTGTATGACTGGCTCTTACTTATATTGCCATTTTGCAAGTAGAGGTTCTCAAGTCACTTCCAGCTCTTTCAAGGAGTCTTTCAGGGTAGGAAGTATAAAAAATTCTGATTTAGAATGCAGTTAATAACCTATGGTTGTGAGCTTGATCCTTTGCAGGCCAACTGTTTTTTCAAATGTTTGACTTCCTACCTATCCTCCAGTCTACAACTTCAAACTGCAATCCCTCTCTCTACTTTTCTTCTTCCATCCATCTCTAATACTCATCAATTTTTGTTTTCCATTGGTGTTCCTTTTTGTGAATAAAACAGTGTGACTAAGTACAAGTAGAATGTGCTGCTACTGCATCCAAAGACAATATTCTGCAAATCCATGTGTCTGTTCAAGTGAACAAACATATCTACCACTTTGCCAGAGACAGTTACCCAGCTTCAAGGTAGTGCTGAAGCTGGAACTAACCATAGCATATCCATATGGCCTAACTTGTATATTTGTCCTTCACACCCAAGGTTGACATCTGCTGTTAACATGTGGAGGGTCCTTAGCACATGTAAAACCTAGCACTTTATTTTATGAATCTAACAGAGTTAATAATTGGTGAGTGAGTGTGGTGTAGTGGAGAGAGTGATGGACTGGGACTCAGGATAGTTGGGTTCAAACCCCTTGCTCAGCAATGGAAATTCACTAAGAAATTTCTGGAATTCACTAAGGAATTTCCAGAATTCTGGGCACCTCAATTCAAGAAGGATGTTGACAACCTGGAATGTGTCCAGAGGAGGGCGACCAAAATGGTCAAAGGTCTGGAAGCCATGTCCTATGAGGAGCGGCTTAGGGAGCTGGAAATGTTTAACCTTACAAAAAGAAGGTTAAGAGGGGACATGATAGCCATGTTTAAATATTTGAAGAGATGTCATGTCAAGGAAGGAACAGGTTTGTTTTCCACGGCTCCAGACACTAGGACAAGAAGCAGTGGGAAAAGTGATTCCATCTGAATCTCGGGAACAATTTCCTAACAGTCAGAGCTGGTCGGCAGTGGAATAGGCTGCCTCAGAGTGTGGTAGAGTCTCCTTCTTTGGAAGTTTTTAAGCAGAGGCTGGATGGTCACCTGTCAGGAGTGCTTTGATGGAGTTCCTGCATGGCAGTGGGTTAGACCCGATGACCCCTCATGATTCTATGAGTAGCAGTGGTAAAAGCTACCCTTAAATATGCCACATAACCTTGAAAGCTCCGAAAGCTCCTGTAGATTCACCATCAGTCAAATGTGATTTGAAGGACACAGCCAAGAAAAATAGGCAAGTAGCTACAGTACCTGTACCTAATACTCAGTGAACACTAGAGAGAGAGATACATAGTGGACATACAGTCTATAACATCACTAGTATATAACCATAATGGAGAATATTACTTGCTGCAGGTGTAAGCACCTGTATTGCTAGTACCTGTATGGAGGGAGGGAGGGAGAGAGAGAGAGAGAGAGAATTTCCCTTTTAATTGCAGGAATCACAGTACTTAGAAAAGTTACTTTTTTGGACTACAACTCTCCAAATCCCTTTGTCAGCATAGCCAGTGCCATATTACCTTGGGAGGGATTCTGGGAGTAGTAGTCTAAAGAAAACTCTGAGGAATCATCTATTTAACACATAAAAGTGTCCTGGCTTTTCAGCTATATTATATGGAGTTGAAAAAGATTGCAAACAGAAGGCACATCTGTTGTAAGAAGCAAGTTTCAGTGGTGGAGCCCTGTGTGTGTGTGTGTGTGTGTGTGTGTGAGTGTGTGTGTGTGTGTGTGTGTGAGAGAGAGAGAGAGAGAGAGAAGACCTGTTTTAATTACAGTTATTTGGCATAATGAGAGAGAGAGTGAGAGAGTATGTATTTCTCTGAATTGTATAGTAGTTACAGAGATTATTTTGGCCTGAATAATAGGATCCTAGTATCCTAGTATTCCTTTCAAATTTATTGGGATATGTGTTTCACCAACTCCAATAATAAAGCTTCCTAAACACTCCTTTAATGAAACCCCGTGCATATTAAGTTATCATATGAACTTAAAACTGGAGATAGAAAATCATCTAGACCAGTGGTTCTTAACCTTTGTTACTTGGATGCTTTTGAACTGCAACTCCCAGAAATCCCAGTCAGGACAGCTGGTGGTGAAGGCTTCTGGGAGTCGCAGTCCAAAACTCCTGAGTAACCCAAGGTTAAGAACTAGTGATCTAGACCAGTCATTATTAACAAGTAATAGATTTGAGATTTTATACTCCAATCTAAGATTCTATGTGGGATTCCCAGTGTGGTTAGTGGACAGAATGACAGACTAGTACTCTGAAGAACAGGGTTTGAATCCTCACTTGGCCATGGGAACTCACTGGGGGAGTGGATCTGGTATAACCACTCCTTAAATATTTCACTTATCTTGAAAGCCCTTTATGAGTCACCATAAATTGGTTCCAACTTGATGGCAAAGAACATACATACAAAGTTCTGTGATATTTTCTGAACTTCATTTTCTGTCACTATCTTTTTTTTTTCTGATACATGTTTACCCTGAATATTCCCTGTGTTAACTTCCTTTTTTATCACTTGAAACAGATTTGTTTTTACTCACCACAATGGTAATTCCTATCAGCCAGCTCATTCTGACCTCTAATAGGCCTCTCTGTCTTTCACACTCCTGCTGTGGGTGCTACCTAGTCTGGAACTCTCTGTGAGACATGCACCAGCCTGCTGTACTCAGATCTCATGCTCTCTAAGACTTCCCTAGCTCGAACTCACTTCAGGATGAATGTAACCTGGGGAAGCCCTGAAGCACAAAAGATTTGAAGGGAGGATCAGTTTAACATTGGGAGGAGAAAGATTCATGTTCAGACAAGGTGTTATTGTTCGAAAACGTGTTTTTCCACTATTGCATAGCCTTTAGAGATAGCAGTAGCCAAACTTTTTTTCCAGGTATTTAGCAGGTCACAGTACTTAAGTACAGGTAAGAAAAATGGCTACTTCAATCTGAATTTCTTTTTTAGTTGCAATTATATTCATTACAATATGATCAACAATGAATATTTTCAAAAGGGACAGTGGGAGCAAAAGCAATTGTGCTAGAAATGGTTGAGAGACAGAAATTGTTAGCATGTGTTTAAAAATGCAAAGGTAAGAACATATTATTGATTGGTACTTCATGTGTTTATTTACACCATACCAGCAGTGTTAACATGCCTGGCTGTAATTACTGAGAACAGCCCACCTGTCAAAGAGCAAGTGGTTGATTCACCATTGTTTGCCTGCAGTAAATTATCAGATGTTTGGGCCTAATTCACAAAATAGAGGGGGAAAAGAATATTGTTCCACAACATGTAATTTCATTATATGAGGAAAGGTTACTATTAGAAATGTGACTGTTACCATGATATATTTGCTATTGACAAAATCAAGAGAGAACAAGTAACCAGGACTGTTTTATACATGGTTACTACATGCTGGGTTTTTGTTTGTTTGTTTGTTGGTAGAGTGTGCACGTATATCTTTAAAATGACAGTTAAAATTGCTGGGTAGTACATAATCCTTCCCCCTAAAGAAAGAAGTCTTGTGCTTGCAGTATGACTGATACTATCCTGTCTCCTAGTTACATAATACAGTATGTAAAAATACATGTCTTTATATTACATTACTGAAATTTTAAGTCCAGGAACAACCTTGCAGTAGGGACAGAGTGACCTTTTGGGGGTAAAAACAAATGAAATGAAATACACTTTCATTTTCTAGAAATATGCATGAAAGTAAAAATTTGACAGCATGAAAGAACATAAGCAAATATATCTTTTTATTTGAAGATAAAAAAGAAGCAGAAACAAGATAGGGAAAGGAAAAAACCTGTGAAAAAAACAGATGATGCAGTTTTTACGAATAAGCAGCTTAATGTATCTTGGCACCCACAGTAAGCCTTGTAGGAGCTCAAAGTGCCTCAGGCAATCTGTGAGCAGAATAGCAATTTTATTACTTTGTCATTAAACCAATTTCACAGCAGTATTGTTTGTTAATGAGCAGCGGCAAACGAGCGAAGATGTCACACACTGGAATAGCAGTGAGATTTGTGACCCAAGCTCAGAGCACTAGGATGGAAAGACCATGACTATAAAAAAGGAAATACTTTGGGATGAAATGCAAAGTCTATACAGCAGAGCTTGTGTTTATGAGCTACCATTTTGCTAAGAGCTGTGAGAGAAATAAAGGTCTGGAAATATGCAGTTAAAACAGGGCCTATAAAATTAAAACCAAATTAAAGCATAGCAGAGGATTACTGCACAGACTGTACTCTACAAAATATATCTTAAGTGATGAAGTGAAATCTCAATCCATTTTGCTTGAATTTCACTTGCATTTATGAAAGCAAGTAGAACAACAACAACAACAAATTCCAAAACAAAGGCAGTTCCTTCCCATAGTCTGGTGAGTTCTTACTACTGTGACTCTCTTTGTAGGAATTCAACTTTTGTAGCTCATAATTAGAAACTCACAGTCAATCTATGGACTAAATTTATATTCATGTGTATGCTTGTATGTAAATACTGGGATACATAATAGCAACTCAGCTCTGCTACTAAATAGTGAATCAGAATTACATAGGAAACATGGATTGTGAGAAGATGCATGTTGCGTCATTTGATGGGGGGCTCTTCCTTCCTTCCTTCCTTCCTTCCTTCCTTCCTTCCTTCCTTCCTTCCTTCCTTCCTTCCTTCCTTCCTTCCTTCCTTTTTCTTTTTTTGGAACTCTGGTATTACAAAGAGATTGGGAGACAGCCTTGGGGGATACAAGAAACAGTGCCAAGCAGGCACATAACTGAATCCCTGCAAGGCATCTTGAGATGAGTTTGTTGCCTGAGCTGTCTTTCCATGTTTATACATAGGGAAAACTAGTTCAAGCAATGCAGTAAGTAGATCAGCGTAACTGACTTAGTGGGGGAGGGCAGGGAGGAAAGAAAAGGAAGGATTTAGCCCACCATTTTGCTCCTTTACACTATAGATAGACAAATAGTTTTGCTGTCTAGACTTGCCACTGAACAACCTTACTTCTTTCCTGTAATAAAACCCCACCCAATAGGTTTTCATTGTAATTAAGTTTGTTTAGTGTAATTACTCTACTAGAAAACACAGATGCATATCAAATGCTTCCCATTCTGCTGTCATTTTTTTTTTGCTCCTCCTGCCAGCAAACTCCACACCTTTGAATATCTAAGTACATCAAAGTAAATAGTATGTATTTGGCACACATAAATAGATGTGATAATATGAAGGAATGGATGTAGTGCACTACAGTGCACGTATGAGGAAGACCAGGAAGGAATGAGGAGCTGGGATTTGGGGAGGAAAAGAATGTAGCCAGACTGAACAATGAAGTCACTTCAGTTCACAAGGATGCTGATGTTTCCCATCAGTGATTAATATTCTTGGATGGATGCTTTTGCACCTTGATAGCTTGTAAATGTTTTCAGCTGCTTTAACTGTGCAAAGGACTGTTCATTGCTGAACAGTAGGCAATGCTCACAGTTCTGGGAGTTCTGCTTAAGACTGTTTTCTGCCCAATAGGGCAAGACCCCTAGACAAATCACTGGCTTCGTCTGTGATAGTTGGCATCCATTCAGTGCTGGTCCACTGCCAGCAGCATTACTAGATAGCCAGATAGATCAATTCACTTTTATATTCTTACCATTATTTATAGTGCACTGTATATCTGCCCTTGCTTATGGACAAATGGTTAGCAAAGACAGTACACAGAAAAATGTAAGCATTTGTTCTGTAGAAGGCTTTCTACTGCTGATACTGCAGATAATTTTCAGCAGGTCATAGAGCCTTGAGAAGAATTTAAAGGGCACATCTTGTGTAACATTTGCTTTTTTGAGAGTGACACTTCGTACCTCCCTGAAGAGGACTGAAGAGGATGCAAAGGTTATTGAAGAGGGTCTTAGCTGAATTCCTGAGTCTCCTTTCTCACACAGATGCCCAGAGATAACATAGGGAAAGATCTGTTTGAAACACTTCTAAAGATTATAATGACCAGTGTATTGGTCAGAGCTTTCTTTCTCTTTCCTCTGTAATGCAAGGCTTCTGGTTCATCTTTGCCCGTCTGCCCAGGAAATAAAGAGACAAGACACAGGTGATGGTTTTAACTCGGGCCACATCTCATTAGCTCATTAAACTTTTAACTTCCCCCAGTTCTGCAGAGGGACCAAATGTAGTACAGATTCTGGAGTCAGTGTCGGGGTACCTTTTTTAGTGACATGCAGTTGCATTTTTGCAGTGTGCCCAATTGTGTGATCAAACAGTGCCCAGGGACACAATCAGCACCTTACTAATGAGTAGTAATTTGCTGCCAAGATGTACATAATTTCCTTTATGCAGGGATATATTGGCAATAGGATGCCAACCATTACTTAATACAGAATACTGTAGTTAATTGCATATGCCTTTGTTCATAAAATGCTATGTGGTAATTTTAGGAAGTCAGTGCATAACTTTACTAGATTACGGGAGACAAGTAGCATTTAACTATTTAATTTAATTTGTTCATTCCCAAGTGCCCTTTGTTTCACTTGAAGTTCAACTGGCCAAACATTTGCTAGCACATTCTGCACATCACTAGTAGTAACTGTATCTGTTCATACAAGTATCACAAAGTGAAGGCTGGAGAAAGGCATATTCTGACCTTGTAAGGCAGTGGTCCCCATGCAAGGAAGGTGGGGCACACAGCCCATGCTTGCACGCATGCACAAAGGGGTGTGGTGCTCATACAGGGGGGCACACATGTGCGAAGGCGGGGATGCTTGCGCAGGCACACATGCACTCATGCACAGGCACGAAGGGGATATGCGGGGGCAGTGTGTGTAGGGTGAGTGGGAGATCTGTCTCCACTGCCCAGTCCAGCCCAGGCCATGGACCGGCCCCGGATCAGGGGTTGGGGACCCCTTTTGTAAGGGACTTCATGGGTAATGAGAAGCAGGAGAGATTCTGCTGCCTCCAAAGTAGGTTGAAAATAAACTGGCACTTTATTTGTCACTCTGTCCTTAAGGAACTTAACCAAGGAATTTGTCTCTCGAAAAGTATTTTATAGAACTGCACTGATGTAAAATACAGTGCAGATAGTGATTAAAGAAGCAGTTTACATGCACTTCTTGCAAGTGTATCCTGAATTCATACAAAAGGTAGAAGTCTAATTGTACTGTATACCTGATTTTGTTTTAAACAAATGCCTAACAGAAAGCAGTCTAAGGCAAAAGTGCAATGCTACTGCCACAGAAACAGGGAGGATTTTCTTCTCTTACATCCTTCTGTGGTGCTGATCAGGTCTTTCAAAGTGGGGAGGGCCACAAGAACTACAGGAAATTTCCCACCTCCCATTTTCACTGCTACAAGCAGCTTCAGTATTGGTTCAAGTATTAAAAATAGTCTGATGAAAAAAGAACCCAGTCAAAAAATATTCTGAATCTATAATTGAATCACAGGCATTTTAGAAAGTAACACATTCTTCTGTATCACAATACTGTATAACCAGATTTTGGATAATCACAATTGCATAAAATAGTTCTTGCTGAAAAATTCTGTCATCTTTTCAGCAGAATTCTAATCCCAGAATATCTTGCTTAAAGAGGTGCAAGAAGAAGTTACAATTAATTTCACCTTGAAGCTCCTCGTGTCCACTGAAGACCTGCTCCAATGTGGCTTATATGGAGGAGACTATGCTTGGGTGCCCATCAGCTATGGCTTAGCGCCCAACCAGCATTTCAGCTGGCCCCTTGTGCCACCTAGCCCCTACATATTTGCAAAACCTGCTTCCACATGGAGGTCTGGAATGCCTCACTGTGTGAGAATGGTAGATACACATCTTTTTTGCACAAGTGGGAGTTTGCACAGCCTTTAGTCAGAGAAAAGAGTGGTACTTACATATGGAGCTTTGTTCCTCATTGTTTAGTGTTCTTTGGGGAAATTCTTGAGAATCTTTGACTAGTAGAGCTCTATAAGCCCCTGGAGCAGTTGGTGACTCCAGATAGATATGACTGGCAGCTCAGATGTCAAAACTGATGGCTTTTTCAACCCAATGGCACAATTTTTCTCCTTCCATCAGCACAACCTTATTCATTCTTGGCTGGAATTCTGGTTCATCTACATTATGTGAATTCTTTACAGGTAGCATGATCTCTATTGAGACCTGGACATGAAATTTTCTGTTCATTAGGGCCTGTATTCATTTCACTATGTGGCACTACATCAGTAGAAGATGACGATTGTCTAATTTTGGATAATGATTGAATATTGTCAGAATTATACACTTTTACTACCATTGATTGCAGTGGGAAGTGGTTGAGCAAATATTCTTGTTTACTTTTGAATTCAGTGGGATACAGAAATTCTTTGCTTGGCTGGACTGTGTCCATTTTTAGTAGCTTTTAATTATCCAGGTACAAGGAACTAGTTTAAATTTAGTTACCAAGAATCTTTGATTAAGTTTCTAGTTTCATAGTTGAGAACTAATTTGCATGTCAGTACTTTCTGAAGTTTCAAAATACTGACATTCCTCTGTAATAGTACGAGCATTTCAACTTTCAAAATCTCTACAACAGATAGGGAAACAGAAACGTCTTGTGCTCTTGCTGCATTTTCCCACAGATGTTTCGAAACCTGTATCAGTTGCTGTGCGCAAAGTAAGAAGCAAACCCTGAACAAAACAAACTGGAATTTCAACAGGCTATATGATCAATGAAAAAGGCAAACATTGCTCTCTCCATTTTTCTGGCAGTTATTCAGTACAGTTTTAAGGCCTTTGAGCCTAAAAGCAGTGACAAAAGCTTTAAGAGCATTAGGCATAGACTCTCCAGGGAAAACACCCAGATTATTACAACCAGACCAAGATAGAACATGGTGGTGGTAAGCACATTCCTCTTAATGTATCTATGTTCATGTATAAAATTGACCAAAAGGGGCCTTCCTTACCACTGAACAGGAGGTGCTGAACTGTGGTGCCAGATGTTTCCTCCTGTGTCTTGCTTTGGTTGCTTCAGAAGCCTTTCTATTTTTATTTATTTATTCTAGTTATTTTCCACATGGCTTCTTTAAAATCTGTAGATCCAGTATGATCTCTCCAGCACTTTTTAAACACCACCTTTAGACTTACAACATTGGAAAACTATAGCTTTTTAAGAAAGTAACTGTAATGGGGCAGAGAACCTCTGGCCCTCTGGCTGTAGCTATACTGTACTACCACTTCTATTATCCTTGACTGTTAGGCATGTTTTGATGGACAGATGAGCCCAATAACATCTGAAGGGCCACAAATTCACCACCTCAGAATTACAGATATCTGCTCACTATTATATTTCAAAAGATATGCTGCAAGAAATGTAGCCTAAAATGTTTGTTTCAAGTAAAACTGTGCAGATTTTCAGAGCCTGTGGCATGGGTCTTAGTGCCAGAATAATGTAATTTATAACAAATGTGTTTACCAAGCTCAGAAGAAACAGAAGTGAGAAATGAAATAAGCAAAAAGAAATAGGAGGAAGAAATTAGTAGGGGGAGAAGAAATTTTTGAGATGGGAGGAGGTTTGAAGTAGATGGTCGTATTACATTTCTGATAATTCATTATAGAGTACGGGATAGTCATAACATTGTCTTTCCAGGATGAACTCTGAAATGTAGTGTGAAAGCTATGGCAGTAATTATATTGTGCAGGAAACATGTGTTTGAACTCTTGTAGTGAAAAGAATTTCAAGCAGAGAGAAGTGGCAGGGACTGCTTTCAATATGGTTTAAGTACAGTTTTAAGACTTTCAGAAGTATCTCATCCTCATAATGCCTGTGCCAGTGGGAATCTGTATGAAAATAACTTGGGACAGCCAACATGCAAATTGTTTTACCAGTATAGACTTCTTAATGGGTTTGGGAATGCTCCTTGGACAGCAGGCTGTTGCGTAAGTAAGCCCCTGGAGGCTGCATAAATCTGGCCTACAGTAACTAGCCTCAAGGCAGATCTGAAGTCTGCCAAAATCTGAACCAGTCTTCTTGTCCCTGTCTTGTGTGTTAAACAATATGTAGTACTTTTGTTTTTGTAGTAGTCTTTCTGTGGTGAAAGCGCCAAGCCTATAATGTTTAATGGCATCCACATACAAAAATAATACCTACTCCTTTGCATTTACCAAATGTTGTTAAAACATCATCTAATTAAACACTGAAAGCAAGACATTTGATCATAGTAAAAACTGTTTCTTGGAAGCATATGCTAATGTACATTTCTCTTATATAGTATATAGCGCAAGATAAAAATGCATAAAAATATCATAAAAATATGTTAAGTGTAAAAGCATAAAAATAACATAAAAGGCATAAAGTTTCCATTTCCTTTTTTTCCCTTTGAAAATATAAAGTGCTATGTTGCTTCACATTCTGACTTTCCCGTAAAGTCATATTGAGTACAATACCTATAATGAATAACTAAGAGCTGGCATTTTAAAAGAATGGTGTAATTTGAATCTATATCAGGCATGTTTTTTGTCTGCAGTGCCTGGGTTCTTGGTATGTCATATGTGCCAAACCAAGGAATAGTCCCTCTGGAACTGATTTAAATGCAGTTGATGTCACTGTAGTTCATGATAATTGACTGTAGTTGCCTTTGGATCACAGCTTCAAATAACATTTTAATGTTGTAATTATGCAAATAAAATTTGCTTAGGTGCTCTAGATGGTTGTGAAATATCTACTTCCCTGCCGCTGCTACCAACATTTAAAAATGAAGAAGCCTTATATACATGGTAAACTTCATGCAGTTTCTGAAGGCATATCTACGATAAATCTTTAATGTTTAATTTATGGACAATTGATAGCTGATTGTTTTCCCCAAAGAATTTAGCCAGAAACTCTGTACCACATCATTATATGCACTGAGGTTAACGACCGAGAGCCCCATAATAGAGACTGCAAAAATCCTCTGGACCTTGGTTTACTTCTGTACAATAGTACGTGGCCTAGGATAAGTGACGTCCTGATTTGTGTTTCATACTAGACTACTGTATATTCATTGTCCAAGGTCAATAGAAATACAGGAAGCTGGGGCTTCAACTGAGTGGTCCACTTACAGTGATGCCTTGACTTACAAAATTAATCCGTATTGGAACGATGGCCGTAACTCAAATTTTTCGTAAGTCAGAGCAGTGGTTCTTAACCTTGGGTTACTCAGGTGTTTTTGAACTGCAACTCCCAGAAACCCCAGCCAGCACAGCTGGTGGTGAAGGCTTCTGGGAGTTGCAGTCCAAAAACACCTGAGTAACCCAAGGTTAAGAACCACTGAGTCAGAGCACAATTTCCCATAGGAATGCATTGAAAACTGATTAATCCATTTCAGCTGAAGAAAAAAATACCTCCCCCCAAAATAAAAATAAAACACTGCAAGCCCCTGGGCCTGCAAAAAAACAAAACAAAACCAAACAATGTAAACATAACCCTATCAGCCCAATCCCACTCTTCAGAAGCCGTCCAAAACAGTTTTTAAAATGCAAAAAGCAGCACCTTACCTCACCACAAAGCCTCCTCAGAAGCCTCCCAGCCATGCTCAGCCGTGTGGGCTCCACCGCCACCGAAAACACAGTCAGCGGGAGCCCTCCGGGAGCCCACCCAGGCTTCCTCCGCTGCTGCGCGGCTTCTCCACCACCAAAACCACCATCAGTAAGCCCGTCATAAGTCCAAGAAGCCGGCGGCAGCGGCAAGTAAGGTCAGGAAGCCTCTGTTGGCGGCAGTGGTGGGGAAGCTGGGGAAGCCTCCAGTGGCAGCAGTCACGGCAGCAGAGAACCGCAGGACGCCTCCATGGCAGCAGTTGTGGCGGCGCTGGAAGCCCAGGAGGCTGAGCCCAGCCAGGATGGTCCAGCGGCTCACCTTCCGGGGGCAGTGGCAGCAGCACTGGAAGCCCAGGAGGCTGAGCCTCCCTGTTCCTAACCATTGGGGTGAAAGAGCTACAAAGAAGCAGCCTCTTTGCCACCAACGGTTTGAATTTCCCACCCTTTACCCCTGCCTTTTTCTGTTTGTAAGTGGAAGCTCCGGCCACAAGTCAAAGCAAAATTTTGCAGCCAGAGCTTTTCATAAGTCGAAATTTTCGTAAGTTGGGACATTCATAAGTTGAGGCACCTCTGTAGCTACCTAGTATAATATTGTCAACTCTGTTGGCAGTTTCTTCCCAGCATGTCATAGGAATGGATAGTGGAGATTATTCTTTTGGAAATTTGTAATTGTTGTTTTGGGAAAAAGGAAAATTTGTGACCTTTTTATTATGGCTAATAAAATATACTCAACTCAGATGTGTTTATGTACTCGTCAAACACTGCCCCGTTATGAGTAATAGGCAGAACAAATGGCAAATTCTTCCTTTGTAACTGGACGACGTTTCCTGAGGAATTAAGTTTAAACCGGTCAGAAAAAGTTAGAGCTCACTTACATATAGAAAAACATCCTGTTTTTGAATCAGATTTAGTATATTTGAAATTGATTTTAAAATTCCAACTTAACAGAATTTTTATGAGGCATTTTACTTGGCTGCAAGAGTTTGTTTATTTTAAAATGCTTGTGGAATCAATTTATTTTGAATCATTTTGGCATATATGAATGCCTCTGTCAGTGTACATTGTGTCTGTATGCCACTCACTAGTATGCCTTCCATCTCTCCAGCCCTTGCTACTGGCTCCATGGCTCCCTCTCCTCTCCCCTCACCCTCACCCATGTGTGTGTGTCTGCATGTCTGTGTTTCTCCCTTCTTTGCCTAGATGCTTCCCTAGTCAATGTCTCTGGTCAGTTTCAGTCTATCACCCCCTCTTCTTCTGTGTGTGTGAAAGTGTCCAGCTACAGGAAAACATCTGTTTTAATTTTTTTTTTATTGTCATACTGAACTAGCATGATACCAGATTGAAAACATTTAAAAAATTAAAAAAACAACGCCACAGGATCAGCAGTCAGTGCAAGACCGGGTGGACGCAGGACAAAGATTCAAATGCAGTGATTCTAAAATCTTGACCATACATTGCCCCAAAACCCACGTAACTACTATCTGATTTTAAACAAATTTCAAAAATCCCAGACCCTCTACTGATTCATTTTCATGGTATAACCGTGTTCTTAGTCAACTTTGCACAATGAGTGCAACTTCTTATGTTGCTGCTGAATCTTTGCTTTATTGGGATTTTGAAATTCTTAATTTAGTTTAAATTCTTGAGTAAAGATGCACTTTCTTTTCCCAACACTAAGGGAATACTAAGGAATTCTTGTGTTTCAAAAAAGATGGAAATTCTTAAAAGACTTGAGGGGCTTGTTTTAAATCAAAAAGTTGTGGTTGATGCAAATAACTCCTCCTCACAAAGAAAGGACATTCAGGGCACAGGTCAGCAATTATGTATCCTCACTCAAAGCATGGGCTTGTAATACGCCTTCCTTACTCTTAAGTAATCATTAGAACACAATCCCACTAGCTATGCCATCCACTGCACGGCATATCACTAGTAAAATGGAAGAGCTGCAATGAAATAAAAGCTCTGAACTTATCGATAAAACAGTTGATTTACAGTGCAGTTCTTTCCACAGTAACATACTTTGGCTTTCTGCATGGCCTTCCCCTACCTACCAATAAGGAAATGTGATTTCCAAATGGGCAATATGCATTGGGGGGGGTGAGGGGTGCTTTCAGGGGCTACCTCCTGTCCTGGAGGCTGAGTGGAAAATTCCAACTAAATGGCACCAGGGGTGAGGCAATTTAAAACACCCTCCTCCTAACTGGTTGAAGCCAGCTTTCAGCTCACCATAAGTAATGTCTCTGGTGGATCATCTCTGCAATGACCATCTTGGGACTTCCATTCATAATTTCTCTACTGTGAGCCGGAGGAAGTGAAATTTATTCATGAAAGATTGGGATATTTGATATTTGATTTTTAGTGATCTAAATAAAGGTATCACCTCTCCTACTTTTGGGTTGCTTAAAGGAACATGTGGCTATTTCTGTTATAGTTTTACTAGTTTCCAAAGAGGCAGTCATGTTAGCATTCAGCATGTGGAGGGAAGGTGACGGGGAGGGGGAGGACAAAACATTGTGCCCCCAGAAAGACTGATAGATTGGTTTCCATGCAGGCTTTTGTGGAGGAAAGTCCCCTTTCTGTACCACATAGTTATATGTACTGAGGTTAGGAACATGAAAGGTCTAATTAGATATAAATCTAGTAGTCTGTAAGGTGCCACAATATTTTTTCGTCCCTCACCCCCACTTTCTTTACCAATTCACTGTATCCGGTTGTATCTGTACTGAGGGAAAGAATATTGTTAATGAACTTAATCCTTGGTAGGAAGAGGGGTTTCCCCCTCTCTTTAGTAAGTCTCTCTTTAGTGAAACAAATAGTAGAGCTCACCTCTCATGTCTGCTTGGGATAGTACAAGGATACATCAATTGCCCATTTTAGAAGGGGAAGCTTGATCTATTGTCTGAATTTCCATGAGTTTGCTTTAAATTAGAGTTTTTTTCTCTCCTGCTTTGAGAATTATTTGCTGGTCTCTTGGGCCTGATCAAGCTTATCTTCCAAAATGACATGACATTGGGCTTGTTCAGGGTAGTGCAGTAAACAGTATTACCTCTTTTAATAAAACGGTGCCATTAGTAGTGGCAGTGTACATAGGCAGTGTACTACTGTTTCTATAATGACAGCGCTTCTGCATGCCACTGACTGTACAAAATATAGATAAATTTTCATTGAATAGTAACTTCTCTGATGTTTCCCTAGCATTTTCTTTGGAGCCAGAGCTTCAGTCAAAAGACTGGAAGGTGTGAAGTGGCTGTGAGATAAGCACAGGGACCTCATGCATTTGCTGATATCAAACAACACATTCCCTTCCCATAATACTCATGCAATGTTTGGTATTTTTAGAGTGTTGTCCTGATCACAGTAAATACTTTTTCTGCCTCTATATGCCACGAGTATACACCTCTCTCAGACAGCAGTATCTCACCATTTTTTCCAGTTTATTATTTTTGTGGGAAATATTTTTTTTTCTTGACAACCTTGATATGACTGGATTTCCTAAGTGTGTGCAGAAAGATATTAAGAGTTCCAAGTCTTTTAATAGAGTTGGTTATATAGTTCATGGCTTTTTCTCCTTGTATAAATAGTTCATTGATCTTCCATTAATTTATGTCAGTTGTGTGTGATCGGCAATGTGCTTCAGCAGTGGGAGCACATGGAAGAATAAAAATGTTCCATGTCTACACAGCAGCTGAAATCAAGCACATACTCTTTATGGCTGTATGCCTTAAGGATGCAAGACCCTTAGAGCAAGGGTGGGCACCCTGGTAATCCCCTGCCCCTAAAAACAAGGTTAGTAGTTTTTTTCCCCACTGACACACTCCTTCATGCTGCCTAGTGGCAAAAGTTTTAAATTTAGTCTGTGGTCCTATGGGCTCTCAGAACATGGTAAAAACTGCTCCAAGCCCCCTACAGAGCACAAGGAAACTTTGAGACAGTTGAAACAATATTTTTTTAAATGTTGGGGGTTTGAGGATGGAAGGGCATTATGCAATCTGTAGGCTGTACGTGCACACACAGGTTTTACAGGACATAGTATAGAACAGCCATTCTCAACCTTTTTTTGGTTGTGGCCATAAACACAATATGAAAGAAGTATAGGCCAAATCAGGATTGCGTAAGTCGCATAACGAACCTTATAAGGTGGCATGTGAAGAATTGTTTCCAGTCTGTGGCCCCATTCAGATGTGCCAGGGCCCCCAGAGGGCTACATGGCCCAGTTGAGAATGGCTGGATAGAACATGAGCTGTTGATTTAGAGTTAGAATTCCTATGTATCTGACAGCATTGTCATGGGCAAGTAGAGATGTGAAAATCTGTTTCTGTTTCATTATGTTTCTCAAAATCCCATCAGCATTAAAATCCTATCCTAGTTATGCATTGGATTGCAAGATTTTTTTTTCTTGGATAGAAATTCATTCAATTTTTGGTATGAACTCTTACAAATTTGATTCAGTTTTATTATTGATTAAAGCACGTTTGTGTATATTTTATATTTTTACTTGTTTGCACTTCTGAAATGTATGTCTGGTTTTACGTGCATGTTTTCCTTCACCAGTGTGCACCACATAGCTCAGAAATGTCTGGATTTCTGAAGCAAGATATACTTTGTCCTTTTACCAATCTTAGGAAGTACAGAATTTATATTTTCATATAGAAATGTAAATTCAGTTAATTTCTTTTCCACACATGGACAAGTCACTACATACTTTGCAGTGTTTTTTGGTGATATCTAGGGACAAAACTCTTTATATTGTGTTCCTTGGCTTCGTGATAAATATGTGATAAATAAGATAAATACTACAGGCACTACCGAGACTGCTAGGAATGAAGATTTCACATTCAGAAGAATCTCATAATTTATTTTTACCCTGTTTTTCACTCTCCTGCCTTATCTAGATTATATTTGCTGCACAATCAACAACCTGCACCAGGACTGCAACAAAGAAAGAGTGGATGTTGGTATCAGGGGGCTAAAATACCTCCCATTGGCTCTAATAAACCATCATGCTGCTTATGTGCACTAAAGAGCTCTCTTGAGCCTAGATCTTATGGGAATTTCCTGCTGCACCATGTGGGTGAACATGGTGTTCCCTTTGGACCTGATTGTAGTTTAAAACAGTGTTTAAATTTAGAGCATACTCCCGTAGGGAATGACTTTCAGTAAGTTTTCCACAGTCAATATTTGCCAGCTTTTTTCTTTGAAATCACAGTTGTTGGTTTCGTTTGCCTGCTGCCCAATGCTCATCTAATTACATTACTGTATATCTGTTTTCTTATTATTCAACATTCTTTCCATGATGTTTCAACAAATTATTTGTTTAATGATAAAATAACTTTCCAAAATCTACGAAAGGTCTATTAAATAGTCCTGTGCGTGTTTGCTCAAAAGTATGCTCACTCCAAGAAAAAATATGCAGAGGATTCCATCCATTGACTTAAAGGGAGATAGCCAGACCAGAAATGTCACATAATTCACTAGTGAACAAAGAAGGTCAGGTGTTTGCTTCCCAATCACAATGTTCTTCTGACCAGTTGCTTTGTAGAAGTAGTGGTCCTTTTTCTTCATTGTAACAACAGTGCCCTCAGTGCCTAGCATATCTAAACCTATTCTTCTCCATTTCTTAAATAAAATATAATGGAAATCAGGAGAAGGGGGCAGAGTAAAGGTGGATGGAAGTAACATCTACAAGTTAAATGCAACAGTACCTTGCAATATATTTTCCAGCTTCCTTCACAGCACTAGAGTGTTTATTATTTCTAGATTGCATATAATTCTTTGTGATGACTATTTGGGAGCTATATTTTCATAGATTGCTAGATGAAGGTTTTTCTTTTTTTAATGCCTAACAGGAACATTGGGAATTATTTCTACCCTTTATCTTTCATCCTTCCTCTTGTCCATATTGGCAATCATAGGATAAATGACTATAGTGAAGCCATTTTTTCTTTGATGAAGGAAAGTCTTCCTTTTTTCATCAATTCCTAGTCTTTTCCCTATAGACTTCTTCTTTCACCACTGCCTTTCTTCTCTTTCCTTTAATATAAAAATCTATGGTTGCCATGTTTGCCAGATGTACTTATTACAGCATCATATTCTGCTTTCTGTTAAAAGACTTAAGAATCCATATGTTCACAATCACAGGAAACCCATTGGCTGAACATTCTAACTACTTTAAATTCTTGTCCCTTACGTTGTAGAGAGACACTGGCATGCAGATAGTTTCTGCAAACTGCATTTTTTTAAAAATGTGTGTGTATTGTTTTAAACTTAAATTCAAAATGAAATGCAGCATAATCCTAAGCATAGTTACTCAGAAGTAGGTTGTATTCAATAGGTTGTTATGAGAAGTAGTTTCATACCAAATTACACTTTAACGTATTAGGATTGCACCTTCAGGCAGCTACATACTCTCTCAAGCAGTTAAGACAATGTGTTTGATATGCTAAGTATGCTGGCATTGGAGAACTAGATTATAAATAACATGGGATCTTTCGTATTGCAGAGAAGGTTATGTAAGCATTAAAAAAATACTCAGGTTCTCTCATCTTTGGCAGCAGGGGTGACCAAAGCTTTCAGTTGTTCCAGGTAGGAAGCAAAGTGTCACCTTCTATACACATGGCAATTGTGTCCTCTTTGGAACTGAAGGGATGTATGTCTTGCTTTGTCTATTACACAAACACACACACACACACACACACACACACACACAATTAGAGAATGTGGAAGGCATGGTCACGGCTCAAACATTCATGTACCTCTTATCTAGCCACGGAAAGAGAGGAATGTCATGGCTGAAACTGTCCTGTGGAAAGAATGAGGCAGGGAAGGCAACTGTATCCCCTGGTGGTTGCAGATAAGGTGCCCTACCCAAGAACAAGGAGGAAAAGTGTAATCCAGGATTTCAGCAGCAATCTATATACTATACCAGTGGTCCCCAACCTTGGGCCTCCAGATGTTCTTCGACTACAACTCCCAGAAGCCTTCACTACCGCCTCTGCTGGCCAGGATTTCTGGGAGTTGAAGGCCAAGAACATCTGGAGGCCCAAGACTGGGGATCACTATACTATACCACAAGCTAGCTCCCTGAATGGCTGTCTCTGAGAAACTTCAGATGCACACCACTGTGGAGACCTGTGGAAGTGGAAGGAGCTGTCTGGAGCTCCAGGGGCCATGCCAAGGGAAGTAGCAAATTTGCTGCCCCTTTACTCTGCCATTTCCCCACTGTGGATTTGACTACACTGGGGAAATGTTCAGGAAATACTACAAGTTTAGAAAAGGCAGATATGTATTTCTTTTCCTATAGATTACATGATGCAAAGGGGAATGTGAGTCAGCCCAGAGTCCCCCTTCCCCATATCCATAGCTTTTCTGCTCTGCCTCTGGGGCTTCTCTTTTTTTAAAATGAATTCTTTTGTATCAATTCTGGTGTGTGATCACTTGAGTTGAGGCAGAAAGGACAGGCAAGCTGAACACATGCACATAGGCACACATGAAGTACTGCTTTGCTAAAGCACCTTGCCTATTGCCTCATGAGAGAGAACAAGCCGTGTGTGTGCACACACACAGCAGCAGCAGCAGCACCCAAAACTAGCAAAGCCCTGCTCTGTGGGCAAAACGTTTCTTCTTTTTCTTTTTAACAGCTTCTCCTTTGTAGGAAAGATTCTTGGGGTTTTTTTTATAACACCTTAAGAATGGAGAGAGAAAGATATTGTCTGAAAGAGGTCTTTAAAAAAAGAAATGAGGAAATTGAGAGAGAAAACCCCTTTTTACACCTTGTTAGTGCAGTTCTTTTTAATGGTGCCACTTGCAGGGCTATAGACAGAACTGCAAGCTAGGAGCTAACAAGTCTTTTCCTCTTCTCTCTTTGTGTGGCCCCTTAAGTTGAACAGATCCAAATTCCCAATGTGACTTACAATGAGTGAAGGCAAGTGCATTTGCATCTCCTTCACACCCGGAAGTAGATGATAGGGCTAGCCCTGTTTGGTAGCAAGTTGCAGTGCGAAAAATGGTCAGATGACATAGGTAGGATTGGGGCTCAGAAATAAGTGATCACTGAAACTGGTAATCATTTGCCTAGTATATGCAAATATCCTTATGCTCTGCTTCTCTTTAAAATTACAGGACCGTGGACATGATGCAGCAATTCTTTTATTGTCTGCTTTATTTTTTGTTCTGGTATATTGAAATATGCACACTAAATGTGCAGAATATATTATTAGCTTGTTCTTTTCTAACCAGACGATCGTTGACTTTTTCTTTCCCTTGCTACCATTCTTTTAAAAAAATGCATTTACTTCACACATTTCCTGCTAACTTATTGGTATAGATTTGTGGTTTGTTTTTAATGGCTGGTTTGTTAGATGATATAACAGACATGGAATTATAAGATGTGGTTGTGAGATGTTGGGAAGGTAGGGGTTAAGGGTTTATTATAGTTGTCAAGTGTGGGAAGTTAGGTCTATGTACCATTTATGAGCTGAAATTTCAATGATGCAAGATATTCTTGGGCTGTAGATACCATCTCATTTTTATTGGCAATAATTAATAAACAGTTATTTCTAAATTTTAAACGCACTGGCCACAACCCAGCTATTTACCGAATGCATGTCTATGGACTGGCATGCACCTGGTTAACATTTTATTTCTCCCCCCACCCCTTGAACATTACAACAAGATACTGAATAAAAAAGTGATGTTGATATTTCCATAAATTTCAAAGTAGCCTTCCATGATATTCATCAGACATCCTTGACTCCATCCCGTTATAGAAACATAGAATAATGGAGTTGGGAAAGGGGCCTATAAGGCCATTGAGTTCAACCCCTTCTTAATGCAGGAATCCAAATTACAGTATCTCCAACAGTTGGCTGTCTAGCTTTCTCTTTAATGCCTCCAGTGTCAGAAAGTTCACTGCTTCACAAGGTTTCATTGTTGTACTGGCCTAACAGTTTGGAAGTTTTTCCTGATATTCAGTGAAAATCTAACGTGAGTCCATTGTTACATGTCCTGCACTCTGGAATGATTGAGAATGGATCCTGCCCCTGTTCCATATAACAAACTATCAAATATTTGAAGAGTGCTATCATACCTTTCTTCAATCCTTTCTCAAGGCTAAATAAGCCCAGTCTTTGATCATAGAAGTTGGCTTCCGGTCTCCTGATCATCCGTGTTGCCCTCTTCTGAACTTCTTCCAGTTTGTTTGCATCCTCCAAAGTGCAGTGACCAGAAGTGGACACAATACTCTAGATGAGGCAGTCCAAAATATCTAGATTAGAACTAGGTAACTTTGATGTGTCTGGAAGCTGATTTTCTGCCATGAGTTTCTCTAGGAAACACACAAACCAGCAAGATAATGAAAAATAGAAGGGAAATAGAACAAGAGTGGAAATCGCCAGAAATCCAATTTTGGTTTTGCAAATAGATATTTGGTGGTTGTAAGCGCTGCAGGCCACCACGTCCCAACGTGGTGGCGCTGTGGGCTAAACCGCAGAAGCCTGTGATGCAGGGTCAGAAGACCAGCTGTCATAAGATCGAATCCACGCGACGGAGTGAGCTCCCATCGCTTGTCCCAGCTCCCGTCAACCTAGCAGTTTGAAAGCATGCAAATGCAAGTAGATCAATAGGGACCACCTCGGTGGGAAGGTAACAGCATTCCATGTCTAAGTCGCACTGGCCATGTGACCACGGAAGATGTCTTCGGACAAAACGCTGGCTCTATGGCTTGGAAACGGGGATGAGCACCGCCCCCTAGAGTTGAACAAAACTGGACAACAATTGTCAAAGGGAACCTTTACCTTTACCTTTAAGCACTGCAGGAACACATTGTGACATTTTAATGAGATTAATGTTCCTAGTTTTCTAGAGTGGGAATCCCAATTGTTTTTTCTGGTGTAAAGCCCTTCTTTTTAGCAGCTATGGGGCAGGGGAGTCTAATGGGGCCAGGCAGGGCAGAAACAGACTTTGGGGCTGCAAGTACCATACTTTGCTGATTCCTAAATAAGAGGGTGCTCAGTTAGGGAAGGCCATTTTACAGTATTAGAGTGGTTGCTGGGGAAACAAAAGCCCTTAAATCCCAAATTAGCTGGCTTGTAGCTATTTCATGCTCTGTTCAAACACAGGAAAGTTATAGTTGTCCAATAGAAAGCAGTTCATGCTTCTTAAAAAAACTATACTGGAAACGGTTGTTGTGGGTTTTTCGGGCTTCTTGGCCATGTTCTGAAAGTGGTTCTTCCTAACGTTTCGCCAGTCTCTGTGGCTGGCATCTTCAGAGGACAGCACAGTTTGCTGTCCTCTGAAGATGCCAGCCGCAGAGACTGGCGAAACGTTAGGAAGAACCACTTTCAGAACACGGCCAAGAAGCCCGGAAAACCCACAACAACCATTAGATCCCGGCCGTGAAAGCCTTCGCGAATACGTTATACTGGAAACATCTAGTAAATTAATACCGTGTTTTCCCCAAAATAAGAAAAGATCTTATATTAATTTTTTTTTCCAAAAAACGCATTAGGGCTTATTTTCAGGGGATGTTTTATTTTTTTCATGTACAACAATCTACATTTATTCAAATACAGTCATGTCATCTTCTGGTTGCTGCACAATGGTGGAAGGCAGGGTTTCACTTAACTAGGACTTATTTTGGGGGTAGGGCTTATATTACAAGCATCCTGAAAAATCATACTAGGGCTTATTTTCAGATTACATCTTATTTCCAGGGAAACAGGGTAGGTTAGATTAGCAATATAGAAAACTGCCTCATACCAAATCAGATTACTTCTGTATCAGGCCTAGAATTGCCTGCTCTGACCAGAAATGGTTCTCCAGGGTTTCACGCTAAGACTGCAGTGGTTAATCTTGGGGCTGTCTGCATGCAAAGCATGCACTCTGCTACTAGGCAGCAATCTCTCGCTCTCGCTCTCACTCTTTCACTCTTTCTTTTTAATTAATGAATAAAAATGCTCCCAGTACATTCAAAAGCATTTTTAAAGGAACTTATAAAAACATTAAATGGCAAGTGCTATGTTAAAATAAGCATTGCCTTCTTTTCTTCATACATAAGGAAATGCCCTTCTAAGACAGTGTCTCCTGGAGCATATACGCAAATTATCTTAGAACAAGTATGCTTTTTTTTCTTTAGAAGTAGTATTCATATGTAAATTTGTGTACATTTCATCATCACTAAAACTCCTGCTATTAACCAATTAATATATACTGGTGACAGCTCTAACAAAAACTCTAATATGCAACGAATGGCATGAATAAATATATACCCTTTCAGTTGAAGAGAACTGTAATTCAACACTTTAATGTTCACCTAGAAATATAAAGATGAAACTTTGTAGTACTTGGCTTTATGAAGTAACTATGAATAGTTTGTCCAAAATAAACCTAAATAAGAATAAAACAATAGAAAGTTCCATGTTATGATCCCTCTTGAACTTATTTGTAATGAAAAGTCCTTTTATGGAGTATAACAAAGGCAGGTGTGCAGGCAGAATGCACAATGTGAATGCTGCAAAAAGAAAAAGCAACTCCGAACACTAAGCAAGCCCTGCTCCGTAGCCTAAGGGATGTAATATGACATGACATAGCACTAGTATTGACTTTTCATTTGCAACTTCTTGACAGCTAAAGGTTTTATGAGGAAGGTATTTCAAAAACAATGAGCAAACTTAGGGAAGAAAAATAAAGTTTGCATTCCTTTATTTTCAGATATGACAGATAAAATAGCGACAGATAATACGTTGTTTAATCTTTAAGCAAGGGGACACAACCCCATATAAGTTTGATGCTGATAGTAAGCCTCATGAGAATTTTATTAGGAAACAAATTCTGACTAGTTTTTTGCCTTATCTTTCTATATGTAAGTATATGGAAATGTCTCTTACATATTCTCATTCTTTCTACATTTTATTATGTAGGGTTTTTTTCCTTTGGTTAAGTTTTAAACTGCCATTATGTTGAAGTGTTACAAATATAAATAATTTAGAAAAAGCATCTTTTAGGGGAATACTACGTTCAGTACTTTGGTTCAATAGAAAGGCATTATGTTTAAATATTTCGCACAGCTTATGAACCATTATGCAACATTAGGAAGTCACCAAATCTAAGAAGTAGTGACAAGAAAATAATTTTAGCATCTCGCTAATCAAATGCATTTTGTTTAATTCTAAAACAACAACTTCCACAGGAACAGCAACAACAACAGAAAGCTCTCTTTGTATGTAATTGGCACAAATGCTGTTACTTTTACAACCTCATATACATATAAACTTAGATATGTATACTGTGTCCATCAGGATGTATGTATTTTAAGTGTTTGGACTGAATATTGCTTTCTTCCTAATAAGAGGCTATTGTGACATAATTACCTAATGAAGTGCATTTATTTCTAAAGGCAATTTTGTCAGTTAATATGTTAATAAAGACAACCGAACAAAAGGTAATAAGTGGGTCAGGCTCAGAAATCATGAGGCACTGCTCACTCCTGCGTAAAGGAAAAGAAAAGCTCCTGATGGAGCTTCTTCTACTTTCACCCCATCATTTTAAGAATTGCTTTGCCAATCCTTCACAGCAAATAGTAATTTTAAGTGGACCAACACAGAGCTCAGGTTGTGAGCACTCTGTGGTAATAATAGAGTAGCTGCCCTCCCTGGAGTCAATAAGTCCAACAATAGAGCCATTTTCTCCCTCCTGTGAGTGAATCACTGCTGTTACTCTGAATGACAGGATTGCTTATAGAAACCAAGCCCTTCACCTGTGCTGACCTTTTCTAGAGAATTTTGGGGCCAAGTTATGTTTAAAACTGTTAAAAGTAAACACTGGTTTTGTTCTTGCATGCTCTGAACCTGGAGCAAAGAACAGCTCAAACACCGAGCTGGGATGCCTCTGTTAAATATGTTGTTATTTTTGAAGCACGTATTCATTGCAGATTGCATTTCAAAATATAACAAGGCTCTGGCAAACAACTGCACATCTTAGCCATCAGTTATATTTGAATATCTGACATTAGGGTGAATTACCTAGCACTTATAACTTTTGCCTAGTATTCATAAAATGAAATAATTACAAGCCATCAAGTAAATTCTGGTTTATGTCACCTCTTTCCTGGGTTTTCA
>NC_135783.1:307296821-307319321 GCF_051106095.1 Pogona vitticeps
AATGTATTCACGAAGGCTTTCACGTCCGGGATCTAATGGTTGTTGTGGGTTTTTCGGGCTCTTTGGCCGTGTTCTGAAGGTTGTTCTTCTTAACGTTTTGCCAGTCTCTGTGGCCGGCATCTTCAGAGGAGTGTTGTCCTCTGAAGATGCCAGTCACAGAGACTAGCGAAACGTTAGGAAGGATTTTATTTATGATTTCTATCCCACCCATCAGGTCTATATGAACAACCTTCAGAACACAGCCAAAGAGCCCGAAAAACCCACAACAACCATACTTTAGATACTTCTTACAATATGCCTTTAATGCTGCCTCTCAATTTCAAATGTTTGTAATTATGACATACTAATTATCTAAAGCTGCCCATTAGTCCATTTCAGAGGTGCAATTTGAATTGTGGGTTTCTTAATTCATAGCCCATTCTCTTGCCCATTGTGATTGGAGCTCTGTAAGACTCAAAGTAATGGTCAGTGGCAAGCAAAATACATGCTGGCATTGAAAAGATGTAGAGAGCATTAAGAGAGGGGTTGTGGGAAGTGAATGCTTGGTTGTGTCTAGAGTTTCAGGATTGCCCATAGGGCACAGCGAAAATAACCAAGGTTTCGAAGCATCTCAGACATTCAGGAGCTCAGGTTTGTTTATTTGTACATACCTCACCTTTTTCCTTAAAAAGGACCCAAGGCAATGTACATAATTAAAATACAATATTTAAAGCCATATACGTAGTTCAGTTACTACAAGGCCCTTCCCATGTCTTTCAGTAAAAGTTTCATATACCTAGGAAGGTCATGTTCTGGGTATCCTTTTCACCTAAACATTTGTTACAATGGCTTGGTCTTCAGTCCTTCAGTTTTGTTTCAAATTGTTCTAATTGTTAAACAACTCAAAAGTATTAATGTTTTCATTATTTTGAAGTATTTAAATTGTATTAGTTTCTTTTTTATTTAATATTTTTTGTATCTTGTCCTAGGATTTGTTGCTACAGGTCAGGTTAGAAATAAATAAATAAATAAATAAATAAATAAATAAATAAACCCAATGGTGTCCAGTTAAGCAAATCGGGGGAGGGTTTCCATGCATAAAAGCTCTGAACATTATATCATCCTCTGTGACATTCTGTTAAGCACAATTATCTCATTTACTAACTAAATCCTAGTCACGGATTCCTGCTAAATTATCCTTGGGTTTTCCCCCGGGCTCTAATTGTATTACTTTCCTGACTTCTTCAGAAACAAATAAGATGTACAAGCTTCCAAAGGATAATGTGCACATATCTATATAAGAGTTTATTATGCATTAAGAAATCATTATCAGATCAAATAAACCTGTTGTGTTAAAAAGTTTTTTTTTTTTAAAAATCATTATGTCTACCTTTCAGTTCATCTGTTAACTCTTCCAGAGCTTTTCTCTTCATGATTTTCTAGTACATAATTTTAAGGGATTGTAATTAACTTATACCCATAGATATCAATTCATAGTCCTTTTTTTAAGGTTTTCACTGCACTAAAAATGTAAAGAGGTTTGTGTCCATCTGTTCTGTAATGCATGCTTCTTTAACCAGGATTATTTTATAGTGTTTTAAAATCAAGAGCGGCCAATAAAGATATTCACAGCACAATGCCTAGAAAGGAAATTCTTAAAATAGAACTCGATAGCTTTTGTGGGAGAGAGGATCACTCAGCACCTCATTAAAGGTGATCTGTGTCTTAAAACATCTGACCATAAAGGGCCAGACAAGGTCAAAAGCAGCATGAACACCTTGAGGATCAACACAGTATTAGGATAGTGTTTTAATATTTTTGCAATGATTATAAATTATTAAAACCATTGAGGTGTTCATAACAAATTTCCTAAAGTTCATTGGTTTGACAGATAGGTAATATATTACCATATCTAAATCTTTCTACGTTCAGATTTGAATATTTTTAATAGGTATAAAGAAAATATACAAGTATGGTCAAGACAGGACGGTGGATACACAAAAAGTAGTTTACTTAGGGCACATTTTTCTGTCAGGAAAATGGAACACAGCGTCTGAACTCAGGGACCAACAGTGCATGTGCAAGTTGGTTGTAGATGGTTGCTACAATAAGGCTTCTTTCATACAGGTGTGTTTATGCCCCAGGCTTGCTGGCCACAGTCCATTCCATTTACAGAAGCTGAATTAAACAATAACTACCGCATTGCAAAAAGAAGAAGCAGGGGGAGGCGAGTGTCAAAGGAGATGCCTGAGAGCTTTGTTAGGGCCAAGAAAAACCCTGTTGCAGTTGTCAGAGCTTGTTGATGTTGCGGAGGACGGCACATTTTTTTTCCTACTAGATTTTGTGGTTCTGCCTTAGGAAAGAAAGTAAAATAGAACGGAAGAACAAAGTCCTACTCTATAAATCAGCAGCTGCTCCTTACCAGATCAAAGGAGTGACATTTTTGCTCCTGGACTACTTGTCCACTTTAGGTGCTTGACAGACAGCTAACAGCTGGCCTGCTATATAGCATAGGAGAATGGAGCTACATCTTCTTCAGGGTAGATGACAAGCTAATCAGAGATACCCTTACTACAGAACATGCAAGTATACCTTGATCTCTTCAGATGTTTTCCAGCAGGTTACTTCCAAACATCATTCTTCATTTGGTGAAAATTATTACTAAAGATACTTTTCACTGAGTTTATAGATTTTATCAAATGATGTCATAAAGATCTAAAGGGAAACTAGCATCCTTGCAAAGGAATATCCTTTTGCAGCTTTTTATCCGTAAAAAACAATCAAGAACATAATATTAACTGGTTGGAGAGGGGCGTAGTTGAAAATAATGTATCTGAATGTTTCACAATCTCTAAGAACAGCAAAAATGGTTACGTTGTCATTTTAAGAATAATGTGAACGGACTCTTTTTTAGGCACAGAGTGATTGTCCTCTGTGCAGATTTGCAAAAGCTGTACTTAGTGACTCTATAAAATGTAGGCATACAGACTTGGAATTTTAACATTGGCAGTAAAACTTTCAAAGTAATTTAGTTTCTAGTTGATTCCCATCTGCAATAAATCAAGTACAGGATGGGGCAATGCACTACAACTTATGTCTATTGACTCTGCATTTTATCTTAAAGATACAAATAGCAAAGGAAGTCTGTTTGCCTCCTCCTTTCCTTTCAAGTATCTTTGAAATATCTCTTGTACAGCATGATAAATCACTGTATATGAATAATCTTGTGGCATTATAGCAATGGAACAGATATTACTTTGGAAATCATGACCTGCTGAGATGTTTTGTTATGTGGGATCAGATGTGATTACATTCATAGAATAGTGTTTATTACCATTCAGAATTCCACAGGAAATAAATAATGATTATTTTCTGCATAGGTTAAAATATCTTGAAAGCCTGTAATGAAAATTGGTGTCTATCAATGTCTTTGTGTACCAGTGATTCTTTATTACTGTTAATATTAGGAGATATATTTATTTCTGTAGCTAGTTATTTATTCATGGTTGGGACTCATGGTACATTTATAATCCTGGATAGTGGATTATGCCATTATCCATTATACTTTGTAATGTAAAATGGATAGACTGATACCAGCTAGTCACCCAGCTATTTTACACTAATATGTCTTACTGTGAGTAAACAGTTGATGCTTACTTATGAGTAAACATTCATACTGATGTATTTTAAAAAATGAAAATAAGAATTGACAATCAACTACAAATTTACATAGCTATCAGGATTGCAAACATAATTAAACAACTTATGATCTTTGTTTATGTTAATATTGTAGTGAATCTAGTGTGCATTTACTTGGAATTAAACACTAATAATCATTAAGGTTTACATCAAGCTAAATATGCATAGGATTGTGCTACACATTGTGAATACCTTCATCTCCAATGATTTTTGCAGTCAGAACACTATAGTTTGGCTCCATCTCATGGCTTCCTAGAATAAATGTTGGCAAAGGTCACTCGGAACCTCCTGATCTGCTGTTCCCAGTGAACACTGATAGAAAGCATACAGCAAAATTGTAGGAAGAGGTATTAGACCTGACATAATCTTTGAGTGCCAAATGTTGTTTCTATCTATTGCTGTTCCTGATTGAAATTAAAAATTGTCAATTCAAAATTATTTTTTAATTGGAATGTCACATTCTACACATATTTTGAATAATTGGCATAGTTTTCAAAGTTCATCATGAGTGAGTATATACAGACCAAGAAATAGGGTGCAAATGTAACAGTGGTCAAATGCTGGTTATCTGCTTGAGTGTCTACTGCGGGTTCAGTATCTTTTCAGTTTGTGTAAAAAATCATATTAGATGCATTTAATTGACTAAGCTGAACGAAGTTATTTTTTGCATCTGTTAATCTGCTCTCACATAAAACAAATTAGAGTTTATTCCCCACGATACCAGGTTATATGCTCAAGATTTCAGTGAAAGCTTTTAAGAAAACCCCTGTCATGGCTAACATGTAATTAAAAGCAAATAAAAGCACTGGTTTGTGCCATCTGCTTTATGATGGATGAAATCCTGTAGCTTAGCAGAGTAAAAATATTAGAGTAGGCTCATTGAGTCAGTGGGAATTTGGTGAGTCGCCCTCTCCATAAATTCCAGTTATTCAAATAGGCCTCCTCTAGTTGCAATTTGTTATGCTAAAGTAAGCCTCAACTAGAGTAGGTCCATTTGAATCAATGGAACTTACAGAGTAGTCTAAAAATAGCACATCTTGACTCATTCAGTGGGCCTAACTCAAGTGCAACTTACTGTACTAAGCAATAGTATTTCTGAAGTGTCTTTGTAATTTACATAACATGATGCTATGCATCAAAAAATCCCACATGGTACAATAGCATTATAATGCAAGATATGATAGGTAGAAAAATTTGAAAAGTTTTTTAATACAGTATATTAGAACATCAGAAAGCAAAATAAATTCAGAATCATTTTTAAAACTGCACATTTTCCCAAAGAAAGTTGTTGCTTTCAGAAAGACTGGAATCTAGGTCAAAAGAGGTCCTAAATTCCATGGCCAGTATCTTACTAAATTTCTGCTAAGCAGAAAGACCTGCTGGTGCAGTAACATGGGGTTGTACCACTTGCAACAAACATTCCACTGTGCAAGACATGGGAAGAAAGAAAGTCCACTTCTTCTTGCCAGTGGCAATGCTTATACAAGTGGAATGCACTCACATTTCAATGCTGGTAGTATTCCATCCAATGAAAGTACAGTAGGATATTGGTCCATAGGTTTAGAGCCACAACCTTGCTCCATTGTTTGTTTTTGTCAAATAGTGGAGATATTCAAGTAGATCTTACCTGCCTGTCTTAGGGGATAGCAGTGCTCACACTATGCTCTACACAAATCCTATTATGGCCAAAATCCTACTGTGTAAGTGTATGCCATCACAAACTGATGACATGGTCAGCTCTGGGCTTTTATTACCTATTAAAAGTTTCCTATTCTATCCCTCAAGTTCCCAGGATCCCTTGGGACCCCTTTTAACTTGGGGAAACCTTTGAGGACTTAGGAATGGTGAAAAGGGGGGCTTTAGTGCCTTAAAAACTACCATTAATTAAAGAGGTTGAAAAATGCAAACAAATAACATTTCCCTTCATATCCCCATGAAGTATCAAGCATTCTATACTTAATGGCCTTTTTGTCTGTCTTTTACCTTAGTCAGCATTCCATTCTTTTCCCAGAATAGTCAGCACGATACAAGTGGGAAGCCTCCAACATACATGGGTGTAGTAACATCCTCCTCCCTGTATGCATACTGTTTCTGATACTGGGAGTAATGTATAACTATCCAGATTAACAACCTTGTTCTCTATAACTGTGCATAATTCCCCGTTAAAGCCATCCAAGTTGGTGTCTATCACTATATTATGTGCTAGCAACACCTCCAATGTTCTGGCAGTAGAAATGCTGTGCCAGATCACAAACCTTTTGTGGACAGAAGAGTCCCTTTCATTTTCAAGAGGGAGACTTGTGATCTAGCTCATGGTATTTTCTATTACAGCATCCCAGAAAAAAATATCTATACGTCAAGGGTAAGGTTACATGCTGCATTAATTAAGTGTAAACAGGCACCACAGACAAAAGATGTAAATAACAACTGCATGAGCTTCCAAGCATTTTCAGAACCAGGGTGTCCTGAAAGGAGCCTTACTTTTTTCTACCCTTGCTGCCCAACCGCTTTGAACCCTAGAAGGGAACCTGCTCTCCTCCTGGTGCCATGTGTAATCTGCTCAGTGTTGGGGTGCGCAGGATTGTTGTTGTTGTTGTTTTAAAACAATTATGCTTTCCAAAAAAAAATTTGGATATATGGTGTAGGAATGTAATAAGTAAAACAAACTCATGAAATGTGTCTGTGAGTCTACCCAAGAGCTCCAGAAGTACCTCGCTGGGGACTTTTAAGAACCAACTAAAAACATGGATGTATAGGCAGGCCTTCCCTTCCAGTTAATTCCTGTCCTCTTTCCTTTTTTTTCCCTCTTTATTTGATTTATTTTTATTTTTCCCATCTTATAGAATCATTTAATTAATTAATTGTTATAATTTTTTTAAGAACTTGTTATCCTTATGTTGTACGCTGCCTAGAATGGTCGAAATGACTAGATAGGCGGGGTATAAATACAATAAATAAGTAAATAAGTAAGTAAGTAAATAAATAAATAAATAAATAAATAAATAAATAAATAAATAAATAAATAAATAAATAAATAAGTCTTGACTTTCATTTTTAAATATCCATATTTTTGTAATGTTAAAGTATGTTTCAAAATAAAATACACTAGTGAACAGAGGTTCAGTATCGACTGGCCAGAATTCAAGCATACACCCCAAATGGTATAAGTTGTGTGCAGAGTAGTTCCACCTGTCTACTGTGTGTACTCATATCCAGCTCAGTTATGCACTTTGGCACACAATAGTAGGGCAGAGAATTATAGAAAAATATTACACCGTATTTTGCAGTAAGGTTTTGGCCAATATTTTTTTCTTCCTGCATGTGATGCCATAATCGCTTCTTAGTCACCAACCAGTGGTATTGATATCATAATTTGCTAACACACATACTCAGAAACAATTTTGGAGTAGATTGCCAAAAATGACCAGTTTTCCAGATACATGCCTCCTTCAGCTACTAATCAAAAGACATTGTGCATCTCTGTGCTCTTTGACACATTTTTAATGGCAAAGATGAACTAAGTGGCAGTGTGATTACGAACAGGCAACAATTCCCTCTCCCATAAAACTCTGTAGAATAAAAACAGCTATAGCACAATGAAAACCGTGTCTAGAAGTGTCCCTCTCCTCACAAGAATTACAGACCAAATTAAGTATTTGAAAACTACACATGGCCTCAGCACAATTATTTTGGGCCCAATTTTTTAAAATGTAGACTCACTCGTATACCTTGATATCATGACTTCTGTAAAATCCAATAACTCATGAATGAAAGTTGTACTTGCTTTTCTAAAATTTCACCATAGCCCACACTAGGGCTTCTTTTTATCATACCCTTGCTTTTGCTCCCATTCCCCAAAATATTTGGCCTGTTTAAGGGTCTTGCAAAGCTTTCTGATTATTTTATAATGCTTGACAGTAGCAGTGACTTCCTCTGTGTCTAAGATCAATTCCCCTTATTTTACTGGTGGTTTTGACTTTCCATCCTTCCTGCCTTTACTCAAGTCAACTCTGTTACTCTTACTTGTCAAGAGAGCATGTCACATAGGCACCAATCTTTGTGCCTGCCAAACATTAATTTTAACTGGAAAAGCATCATACACGCCTGTGTATATTTTCAAATACCAAATAACTTGTTCTGCTGTAACACTGCTTATCATTAATTCAGTCACTACAATTATTACATATTGCCTAGCATCTCACCTTCACCATACTTTTCTTTACATGTGGAGAGCAATGTATATCTGCTGAGCAGAGACTCTCACTCACCTGTAGCATCTCCATATGAGTAAGAACCCCATTTTTCAAAGTTCATTTGGAGAGCTAGCACATGAATGAAAACATCTTCTTTGTAGACAGATTGTTCTCTGTATGGAAAAAGCAATGAAGGAGATGATCGTGGTTAGCATTTCGCTTCAGACTTGTTGGAGATAACCAGATAAGTTCTATGTGACTTTACTTATACTGTATATCTATTGATGAACCTTGCAAACACAATTTCACAAAATTAGTCGCATCTCATTCACAGTTATATAACAGACAGCACAAAATAAAATGACGACAACAAAATTCTACAGTTTGTACACGCAAGTACTTAGCCACAGCACCAATACAGAAACTGCTTGTAGAATTGCAAAGCTCAAGTGTCCTTTTTAATTCAAATGCAGAAAATATCCCAAGTTATATTCCTCAATTTGAGTTGGGTATCCTTAACATAGAAGAATTGCTCTATATGCAGTCTTCAAAACCCTAGAATAAAATATCAATTCAGTTGCATATACATGAATTCACTATGTAGATCCACTCCTCCAACACAAACATAGGAATTATAGATCAAATTGGCAATAATAATCTAAATGGCAACAACAGCTCCAGTGTCTTTAGCACTCACACTCTTTTTGATTAAAATCTCTACTCACAGTCCAACTCTTCCTTAGTCCCACTCCTTTGGACTGAATCAATATTTCAAAGGGGCTACAATTGCAAAATCTCAGATTCTCTATTAGGCATTCATTATTTTCATCATGCATGCTAACATTCTGTCCCTTCAGCATCCAATGCATCAAACATAAGCAACTGTGATATCAGATCTTGATCTGGCAATGGTGCGGCTAAAAAATATTGTAAATAAATAAATAAATAAATAAATAAATAAAATATGTCAACTTTTTTTTTACCATGTCTGCTTTGCCTATAACTCTAGTGATAAAAAAGTTCATGAGGTATATATAGGATGTCCTGGGCCATTCCTACTATAGCTGGTGGTCTTTCTTTTCTTGGTCTCTGACACTGGATAAACTGGATGTTGAGCAAAACTATTTGAATAATTTGGCCTGTGGACTGATTTTTGGGTCTTTCTGGTATGAATACAGAATGATTTGCACATAGGCTAACTTGTACAAATCAATGCATAGATAGTCTAAGACCTGGTTGTTTAAAACCATAGGCATGGCAGGAAGTAAAGGAATTACTAATGTCTTTAGCATTGGTTCCCAAACTGCAGTGTGTGTGAAGAAATGGGGGGGGGGGGGGAGAGACAAATTCTGGTGGGAAGGCAGGAAACTACAAGATTGTCATAATGAAACAATGTTGTTATCAGCTTATAAAGCCCTAAACGGTTTAGGACCTCGATATTTAGCGGAACGCCTACTCCCACCAAGGTCTACCCGTATCACCCACACGAGCCAGGAGGTGAGGCTGAGGAGCCTGACGCTGAGAGAGGCCCAGAAGGAAAGAACTAGAAACCGGGCCTTCTCGGCGGAGACTCCTCGCCTCTGGAACAATCTCCCTCTGGTGATTTGTGCAGCCCCTTCGCTGGGTATCTTCAAAAACCAACTAAAAACATGGATGTTCGTACAGGCCTTCCCTCCAGTTAATCCTTGATTACCTCTTCTTTCTCTTCTTCTGCCATCTTGAATAATTTATTAATTTATTAGCTGATGTTATAATTTTATGTATATTAGTATGTTTTTATTTATGCATCTGGAAGCTGCCTAGAGTGGTCGCAAGACCAGATGGGCGGGGTATAAATAAAATAAATAAATAAAATAAAATAAACAAGACTATTTTCAAATTTCATGCCACAATATTAGTTTTTTAACATGTAAATTTGGTGTTTCAATTCTGCAAGGACGTTGAAGAATGCTATTGTGGTGGAATGCCCACATCACCCCTGTCCATTATATGGAGCTCAAGGGCAGGAGCCTATGATAGGACAGGAGGGGTGGAGTTAGGGTGACGGGGAGTTAGAGAGACAGAGAGGAGATAGGAAATGGAAGTGAGTGAGATTAGGACATTGAACTGAGAGAGTTAAGACAGAGATTGGAAAGTTAGAGTGTTCTAGAGAATAGGAAAGAGTTAAAAGGAATAGAAAATAGATAGATATTAAAGAATATTGTTAAAGAGGTTATGGTGAATAAAAACACATACAAGTAGATGTGTAATCAAATCCAATTTAATGAATGATCCTCAACAACTGCGATTTACATCTGTGATTTACATACCAACTAAAAGATCAATAAACCTGTTATATTGGCAGGACCTGTCTGAGATATATTTGGTATATTGTAGACTAGATCCACTGGTGGCAGCGTAAAAAGAGGCAACACATCCTGAGGGTGGACCTGTGTTTGGCAAAACAAGGGACACTAGGGGGATGCGGCAGCTATAAAAGCCAATTGAATGTTTTCAAGCTTTCTCTCACATTCTTAGCATTTTTCAGGACTGTTCTGTTATAGAAGGTCAATGCTATGGGAAAAGACACAGGCTAGTTATCAAATTTGCCCACTACATACCACTCTTTGGTACAGAACAGTAGTGAAACCATTTTTAAAGCCTCTCAGCAAGAAGCCACCTTTTAAAACTATGTAGCCAGTGTTGTGTAGTGAGTTGTGATGGTTTGTGTATATACAACAATGATTATAAATCATTTGTCCATAGTAAGGAGGTTACAGTGTCAGGTTCCTCACTGAGATCAAGCTCAGGCTCCCCCACATCACAGGGGCAAATAGACAAGCCATCCTCATTAAAATCTCAGATAATTTCTGTATCAAAATCACATTCTTAATCACATGATATTAAGTATTTCTGTGCAGTTCAGCCATCACCTCTACGACAGCAGAGATCCCACTCAAGATCAATATCAAAATCTCCTTGGTGCCAGCATTGATCGAACTCAAAATCAAGATTGAGATCCAGGACATTCAGATTTAATGATGCAAATGGTTAAATCACTTGAACTGCCAGTTAAACAACCAGCACAAACACAAAAATCTTTGAGCCAGTTTTCAGAAGGGTAACACCACTACAAATTTCAATGCTACCAGCCTTGACAGATCTTATTACTCAGTCCTGCAGAAACCTTAATCCATAACTCCAATGTCAAGATGTAGCCAAAAAAAAAAAATCTCTACAGAGTTCAAGAAGGAGGAGTAACCTTTTTTTTCAAACATTCTTTCCCAAACTCCATAATTGCAGACACTGCACAAAGTCATGGGGTTGTTGTTCCACTACTCCAGTGAACAGAGAAGGTTACAAGTTATATCTCTAAGGTAGAAAGATATATTTGAGGGCAACACTAGGCATGAGAATGTCTGTCAGGCAGTTATGGCTGCATACCATCAGTTTACCTGGAAGAAATGTGAGCTTCTCATGATCTGTCCGCCTGAGGATAAAAGATTCCTTGAGCCTTCCTTCCAACAAGAGGCCTACTTTTTTGCAGTACATTATATCCATTCAGCCAGGCATGTTGCTAACTGCTCTGCAAAGAGCATGACAGTGGCAATACTCTGCAGGCATGCCTGGGTGAGGTCAGCTAGAATTTCGGAAGACTCAACAGTGAGGATTGAAGACCTTCCCATTGATGGAGAGGGTCTTTTCAACTGTAAGACTGATTACATTAGAGAGGATTTATTTAAAAAGAGAACTGTAGGCATCCTTCAGTCTCGAGAGGCTATGGTATCGTGCTCTGTACGGAGGTCTTGGAACAGTGTCTGGTGTGGCTGAGAAGGCCAATTCGAGAGTGACAATCTCTTCCACACTGAAGGCAAATCCAATCTGTCCCCTGTCCAGCTCCCTGATTTTGCTCGTTTCAGCACTGCCTCTTTGCCTCGGCCTGCTGTACAAGTGTCTCTTCAAACTGGGAGAGGCCATGATGCAATGCCTTCCTCCAGGCTGAATGCTCAGATGTCAGGATTTCCCATTGTTGAGATCCATTCCTAAGGCCTTCAGATCCCGCTTGCAGATGTCTTTGTATCACAGCTGTGGTCTCCCTCTGGGGCGATTTCCCTGCACTAATTCTCCAGGAGATCTTTTGGAATTCGATCATCAGCCATTCTCATGATATGCCCAAGCCAACGTAGACGGCGCTGTTTCAGTAATGTATACATGCTAAAAATTCCAGCTCGTTCTGGGACTACTCTATTTGGAACGTTGTCCTGTCAGGTGATACCAAATATGTGTCAGAGACAACACATATGGAAGGTGTTCAGCTTCCTCTCCTGACGTGCACAAAGAGTCCCAGGACTCACTGCGGTACAGGAGTGTGGTCAAGACACAGGCTCTATAGACCTGGATTTTAGTGTATGCCGTCAGCTTCTTATTAAGCCATACTCTCTTTGTCAGAGATTGTTGTGCCAAGGTGCACAAAGTCATGAACAACCTCCAATTCTTGCATGGAGATAGTAATAGGGGGAGGTGAGTCCACACCCTGGCCCATGACTTGTGTTTTCTCCAGGCTGACTGTTAGTCCAAAGTCTTGGCAGGCCTTGCTAAAACGATTCATGAGTTGTTGGAGGTCTTCAGCAGAGTGGGCAACAATGGCTGCATCATCAGCGAAGAGGAAGTCCTGCATACATTTCAGTAGGACTTTGGTCTTTGCTCTCAATTTAGAGAGATTAAAGAGCTTTCCATCTGATCTAGTCCGGAGATAGACACCTTCTGTTGCAGTTCCAAAGGCCTGCTTCAGCATGACAGCAAAAAAGATCCCAAACATGGTTGGCGCAAGGACACAGCCTTGTTTTACTCCGCTTCAGATGTCAAAGGGATCTGATACTGAGCCATCAAAAACTACAGTGCCCTTCATTTCCTCATGAAAGGACCTGATGATGTTAAGGAGTCGAGGTGGACATCCAATCTTGGGAAGTATTTTAAAAAGGCCATCCCTGCTAACCAAATCAAAGGCCTTTGTGAGATCTATGAAAGCTACAAAGAGCGGCTGTTGTTGTTCCCTGCATTTCTCCTGCAATTGTCTGAGGGAAAATACCATGTCAGTGGTGGATCTATTAGCTCGAAATCCACACTGTGATTCTGGATAGACTCTGTCTGCAAGCACCTGGAGTATCTTCAGCACAACACGGGCCAGCAGCTTCCCTGCAACACTGAGAAGAGAGATACCAAGGTAGTTATTGCAGTCACCCCTCTTTTCCTTTGTTCTTATACAATGTGATGATGTTTGCATCCTTCATGTCCTGTGGTACTCCACCTTCCCTTCAGCAAAGACAAAAGACTTCATATAGCTCGGTAAGTGTGCTTGCTAAGCACCCAAGTGTGTGAATTGTAGAGGACCACAAAGGAGAAGGCCAGTTATTCACCTGTAACTGTGTTTGTTTGAGTGGTCACTCTATGGATTCACACAAAACCTACCCACCTCCCTGCTTTGTCATGCTTTTTTCTGATGGCTTGGTGGCAAACAGGTTGGGCCTGAGGAGAAACGGTTGGGCATATGCAACAGACACATAGGGAGGAGAAAACTTTGGGCTTGCAGGCTATAGAAGATCCCAGCAGTGGTTTGTGCAGCTGCACTAACCCAAGTGTGTGCATGTACAGAAGAAACACAGTTACAGGTGAGTAACCTGTCCTCCTTCAGAGTGCTCATATACAGTCCTATGTGAGCAACCAATAGACATATTCATTCTGCTGTGGGTTGTGATCCTAATTCATTTACAGCTTAGTTCCAAGCATGTCAACTGGGAAATAAGATTCACAGTATTCAGTGATGCTAGACATTGTCTAGAGGGGTGGGGTAAAAATTCAATAGATAGATAGATAGATAGATAGATAGATAGAGAGAGAGAGAGAGAGAGAGAGAGAGAGAGAGAGAGAGAGAGAGAGAGAGAGATAGATAGATAGATAGATAGATAGATAGATAGATAGATAGATAGATAGATAGATAGATAGATAGATAGATAGATAGATAGATAGATAGATAGAACTGCAGTTGTATTTAGAGCTGCAGTTACATGATAATACTGGTTTACGTATTTATGTTCATAACCAAATAAGTGCAAAATAGTTTCTGCTCATACATCCGGGCTGCCTTCTATGGGGCTTCCACTACTATGGAGTAGTTCAGTAAGGAATTCAGAAAGGCACATGGGTTGCACTTGTATTTCCTACAGAAGTTTGAATGTTTTAATCACCTATAGCTATGGGACTCTTAAAACTCTACAGTGGTTTTTTTTTTATCATTATGACTGTACAAAATTCTATCCTAAGAAGTTTGTTGAAAAATAAGATCTTTTTTAATGAAAAGGATTCTTTTAAATTTGAAAATGATTAAATTTTTCAGCAGGACCCACATCATCTGCACATTCCAAAATCTGAAATATCATTTGGCCAAAGATTAATACTTTGATTCAAAGTGAACAAATTCGGATTTGTTTTGCATGCTTAAGGCATGCCAGCCCGCTATTGAAAATGTCAACCCCAAACAGTGAGACAGAACAAAACCTGAGGAAAAATGTTTCTTACATATTTTGAATGAATTATCATCATTTTCACTACTCTTCATGAACAAACAATATTTCTTTTTCTTCATAAATGGAAGTATTTTAGTACTAAAATAATATGTCCAAAGGTTTTAGTGAGTGAAAGGACTAAAGGACAATGAAAAAGGAATTTTAAAATATTCTCTGATGTTGATAACAGCAAAAAATAATAACCCTTTTGAAAGATGCTCACTAGTCCATGAAATATCAACTTGCTGATCTTGCTTCATTTTTTAATAAACAGCAACAAACAATCCAGATTCTGTTGGTTATTATGCTAAGTGGTATAAATCACAGTGGCTACTTGTTACTAGTTAATGAGTTGCTGCTTGTGATGCTCATCATGTAGCAGTCATATTACTTGGCACACATTGAGGAATACAAGTGGCAACATATTAACCAATGGCAATTTGCCAGTGCAGTTTATGACATTGCCCTTAGCTGTCATAAATAACCAACTGGGGTCAGTTGGGGTAAATGACATAATGATAGTTGCAGTAGAAACATTTCCCATTATTTTTTTCATCCAAATAGTACCTTACCATGATAGTCAGCAGCTCTACTATCTCAACCAAGTCCTCAAACCTTCATAATAATATTTGGATTTGAAAGATACAACTTGATGAAGCATTGGAACCTGGCATGATGAAATAATAAAGAACCAGAAACCTTCCTCACCAAATAAAGACATATGCAAGGGACATATATCTTGATACAATCAAAATGAAATTTTATCCCATCACATCTTTGTTATTTCATACCTGTATGTATGAAACCCAGCATGGTTTTATATTGTTATTTTATTTCAGACCTTGATAAATGTCCAGTAAAATTTAAATTGCAATTTATATGATGATTTCAAACAATTTGATTTTTAAAAATCATTAATTTTTACCCAATATGTTCTCTATCAAGTAGTTTCATGTAGATGTTACATAGAATTGGGAACAGATGAGAACTCCAAGGGACTCCCTAGGGCAGTGGGCAGGATGTGAAGCAAGAGTCATCATCACCCCAAGAAATTCAGCCCTCCAGGAATGACGAAGATATCTGTAAAATCATGCCTTCTGGTCCTATCCCACAGAGCCCAATTCATAGTCTAGAAGAATACCATTGTCAGTGGTATCAAAACCAACTAAAGGTCCAACAAAAGCAATGAAGACATAATGTATTCGCGAAGGCTTTCACGGCTGGGATCTAATGGTTGTTGTGGGTTTTTCAGGCTCTTTGGCCGTGTTCTGTGGCCAACATCTTCAGAGGACAGCATTGAAGAGGACAGTGCTGTCCTCTGAAGATGCTGGCCACAGAGACTGGCCAAACGTTCATCCTTCAGAACATGGCCAAAGAGCCCGAAAAACCCACAACAACCAATAAAGACACACTCCATTCTCCCATTCCTGGTATAGTTAATTGGGCAAGGCAGCCAAAGCAGTCTCAGCCCTGCAACCAGGCCTGAAGCCAGACTGCAATGGATCTAAATAAGATTTGCCCAGTTCTTTCAAAAATAGCTCTTGCTGAGGAGAACTAAATAAAGCCTTCTCACTAAATAGTGGGTGTCAGGGAAGTGCTACTTGGGATACTTCATGGCTCATCAAAGTTCCAAGAGTCAGAGTTATTTAAAGCTGTTTCATGAACAATACCTTGCACATTTATAAAGCATTAAACCTTAAGTATGTGTAGAAGAACTTACTGAGATTTTGGCACAGTAGACCTAGACATCACATTTTCTTGAGGAAACCAGCAGCTGGTTATGTGAGCAATCTCATAATCCGTATAATTTTCCAAGACAACAAAAAGAGGAGCTTGTTTATCTTAAAATGATGTTCTTTGAGTAGTTATCTGTACAATGTCAGAATAAACTTTATTTCCACCTGCAAGTGTCTTTCATGTCACTTATGGGTGATATTTCTGCAGCTCTTGCAAGAAACTCTGTAGAAAGTTAGTGATGATAATGAAGATGCCTTTCTCTTCAAACATGATGGCAGCAGTCAAATGTATTCCTATTGAGGTGTTCTGGATGGTAATATATGCCACTTACTATAATATGAGTTGAAATCATTTGCTAGGACATCTGTATTAGCATCAACTTAAATTCAGTGGCTATTATTTTAATTAGTTTCGTTTTATTTTGTCAAGAACCAGTGGTTTTAATGTTTCTCTTCCAATTCAGCCTGAAAACTAAGTTGAAGGAAGAAAGGGAAGATGTATCAGGAAAGCAATAGAAAGATTGTCAGATATGACCACTTGTTCGGGGTTGAGTTCAGAGAGGCTGATATGTTAATCTGTTTCAATATAAAATAACCGAAAACAAAAGGATTGTGGTACCTTTAAAGCTAACAAATTTATTACAGTGTGAGATTTTGTAGATACAACCTGGAAATGTATCTGAAAAAGTAGGTTGTATCCACGAATGCTTACATTAAGATCCTTTAGTGTCCTAAAGGTGTTGCAGTACTTTTGTGGGGAGGGCTCTTTTTGTTTGTTTTTGCTGCTTAGGGAGGCAGTGAAAATCTATCTGAAAGTTTGGGCAGTGTCCTCAGAGCCTGAGGCACCACAATTTTGTTTGCTTATTTAAGAGCTGTATGAATCACATTCCTACCAAAAGGGGGCCAGTATATGATGGGCTGCTGTTTAGAAATAATAATCTAATATGCTTAGATTACAGTATTCGTCTTTACATTGCCTAAGAATACTAGAAGTTTTTTTTCTAGTATTTTCAACTGACTATGAAAAGCTGAGAATTCTCGTGGATAACATCATAGAAAAAAAAGATGATACTGAATTATTAATAAACTTACCAAGAGTAACCTGGAAATTTGTGGCAAAGATCAGAGCAGTGACCATTATTTCTGTTCTCCAATTAGCAGATTTTTCTTTCTATGACATCATGCTACTGTTAAGAACATTTGAAAGGGTGACATTGGAGCTACGTTCACACCCGGCTGTACTGCTTAGGTTTGTGTGATAGTCCCAGGCTGATTCCATTCTGAAGAACTTTATTTAGGTATCAATACAAAGAGATTACATAAAATTTACTGTAAATTGGGGTTATAGATAATTATGTCATGGAACTTGCTTCAAGATGTTAAGAAGCTGGAAAGGCATTTTATGTGTCATCTATGGTTTAAATTCTACTGAATTTGGTTGAACAGAATTCCTCTCATATATGTTAGCCTAATTGGATTGCGGAGTATTCGGTAAATTCACTAAATACAACATTTCACCAGTCTCTGACTTCAACCCTCATCTTTAGAAAATGAATTCAGCATTCCATCTCTGTTTGGCAGTAATTTGTCATGTAAACCTATAGAATCTTTGAACACAAAGGTTACAGAGCAAGCATGGTCTAGTAGGTAGCTCTCCCATGTCATCCCATGTGTATGAGTGTGGTGGGATCTCCTCTGAAGATATTAAATCCTGGGGATGCAGGCATGGAGAAATATGGTCCCTCAAATAGCCTGGATCAAAGTCATGTAGGACTTTATAGGTTAACACCAGCACTTTGAATTGCCATAACAAGCATATTTTGTTCTCTTTATACCCCACTCTAGTCAGGAGTCTAGCTGCAAAATTCTGGACCTGCAGAACATTCCAAACACTTTCCAAAGGTGGTCCCATGTAGAGTGTCTTATAATATTCTGAATGGGATGTAACTAAGTCATGTATCACCATGAACAGATCAGATTTTTGAAGGAGGAAGCATAGCTGGTGCACTAGTTTTAACTGTGCACACTCACCCTTGGCTGATGGACATGCAGGCTCAGGGATGAATCCAGGACCTGCCTCTTTATGCAGTCTGAACACTGCCTTGTTTTAGAGAAGTATTTCGTGTTCCCTTCCCCACTGAGTCAATCCCCTTGGCTGCTTTTATGAGCTAGGAAGGGCGAAGATCTGGTGTGCATGTGGTGTCTCGCCCTTCACCTCACCTATATGGATCCTCAGGTTGCACAAGCTGGAAGTTTTTCATTAGCATAGGACAAGCAGGGACCAAAATTATATCCACAGGACTGGTATCAACTGCAGCATCCAAGTTAGCAGATCCAAGTGATTTTATCTGCAAAATGTCAAGCTGATTCTTCACAGCAGGCTGATCTGTAGTCTGTGTTCTCTCCGTGGGGGTTAGAGTGTAACAGGCCCTTGACCACTTGAGACAGCTATGCTGGGAACTGAGCAGACTCAGTGGTGGCAGAAAAGAAAGACTTCTTTGCAGCAGCACTACCATGGTAGTGAGCCCTAGCCTGTATTCAGTCAGATCTGCCCCAGGTTTTCTACCAATGTTCTACCTTCTGTCCCACTCATTTCCAAACCACCAGACCCCTTGTAAACCAAAGAGCCAGTTTGTCTCCACTCCAAGGGACGGGACATTAAGAGCAATCATGTTCACTGTTCTGGCTATTTCCTAATCATCATCATCATCATCTTAGAACTGCAGATCTGGAAAGGACTCTATGGATCATCAAGTCCAACCCCTCTCAAGGAGGCACAGTGGGGTATTGAACACTCAGCCTTTGGCTCCACAACCAGATACCTAAACCACTGGGCTATCCAGTTCATCCCAGGTCAGACAGGGCTTTTGCAGAATTATCCGCTGAGCCAACAGGAAATTCCAAAAAGCCATCAGGAACTCACTGAGATATCTCAGCCTCCTGGTGCAGACCATTTAAATCTGTCCCTCACCATTGTAGAAGATTTGAGTTCCAGTCAGTCTAAACTCCACCAAATAATGATCTGCCCATGACAATAAAACTGCAGGGAATTCCTCCAAACTCAGATCACCAAAATTCCACCCAATACAAAAACAAAACAAAACAAAAAAGGGGTTCCGGGTATGATCTGCAGCTCGAGTGGGACAGGATACAATTTAGGACAGAACCCATGGTTGTCATGAAAAACATTAAGTCCGGAGCCACTCCTGACAAGGCCGTATCAGCATGGACATTGAAACTCCCCCTCCTCCAAGCCAAGGGGAGTTCAGTCCCATTTCTGAGATAGTGAAACTTGCTGTGTATGAGAATTTGTGAACAGGAGTTTTCTTCCTACAATGGTACTATGAGATGTTTCAAACTGAGTGTTAAGACTGTTTTTCTAGGACCCATCAGACTAGTTGCACTCAGACCAGAAATTTAACTTATGCCGGCTGCCTTCTAGTAGCTTCTATGTATGTTTAATGAACAGGTTTTGGTGGCTGCAATACTAAATAATTCCTCATTTTAAAGGAAGTGCCTCTTTTTGTGTCTGCTGTGGAATCATCTCCTTTCCTGCAGCATACAACCCAGATGATTTTCACACACGGGGAGGAGAGTTCCCTCAGATTTGAGAACCACTAACCTAGAGCTTTCATGGTTTCCTTACAAAATATCTGTTGAATCAGTTAAGAGCAAACAAACAGATGTTGCGTTATTTTTCTTTAAGATTGTATACACACAATTATTTCTGCTATGCAAGAAGAACGCACAAGTGCTGACCAGATTTTCATTGTCACTCTGACGTTTGTACCATGATGAGTGGTTAGATTAATTGACATTAGCCACAGACCATGGTTTTTAATTTCGTATATTCATAAAAGTTTGGCTTCAAGGATTATGAATTGTCTGAGTGCTTTGCATTGTTGTGTAAACTCCTTTTTAAAAAACACTTGGGAGGATGCCCTCACCATTTTTAAATTAATGTATACATTCTGACCAGTTTCCAAAGATATGACCTTTAGGTGAACCCCTTTAACCTTCCCCTTAATTATTTGTTTGAAGACAGTGTAGTGTTCTCCTGCTGAGAATGAAGAACCATAATGCATTGCAGTCCTCTGAGTAAGGGAGTGTTGTAAGGAAGTAGAAAGGGACATAAATAAGGAGACCACCAGATGTAAATAATAAAAACTGGTTGGAGCTGAAATAAAAACTGAAAAGGCAATTTAATTTGCCTTATGAGTGGCTAGGCTGAAGAAAGCAAGGGTCACATAGGCTCAAAGTGGAAGAGAATCTGTTGTGTGTTACGAGCCCAAGTACAGTATGTGCTTGTTGTGTTTCTTAAACCTTGCCATCTGCATACACCATTAGGAGCTCACTGAAGAGAAAACAGTCTTATCAGGCTTTTCTGTTAATCTCTTTTGGCGTTAACTTCAGCTGATAAAAGGCATGCTGGCTGTAGAAGGCTCAGGTCAGGCCCTGTTTGGTCAGTGTGGCAATGTTGCTGGAAAGCAGCTAAGCAAATTAAGTCCTATCAAAGACCTTTGCCTTGGAGGGCAGGAGTATGTCTCCAAGTCACATTGTAATGTTAGAAATATAGCTACTGTGACACAAGCCATTAATGTTTATAAGAACAACAAAAATCTTTCAATACCTAGCTATTTGGATTTGATTAATTAAAAGGCAGAGTATTTTTGACAACTGGAATATATTTAAATAGGAAGGTAGACAAAAGCATGTGAAGCAGCCTGTCTTGTCTTTAAAGCAATTTGTGTGTCATGTGCCAGATAGAATATTCTGTAAAATAACAATTGCAAAGTTGTAGTTCTATAAAGGGAACTTTTACCCTTTTGGAAGAAATGTGATGACTATGGTCTGGGCCTAAATATTGAGCTCTAGGTTTGTACTATCTAGTAAATGAGTTTATGTATATTACCATAAACTTATAATCTTATGTAAAAGATTACTGAAATACCTATTCACTTCATGAGAATTGAAGCAGAACTGAATCACAATACAATACAAATAATTTATTTTTATGTGATGGTTACATTCAATTTTTCAGAAAAGGCTTAAGCACCAATATTCACCTTTCTTTGCATATCCTAAGGGTTATACACTAAATGACAAAATATTTGATTACACCTACACATAAGTAGTGAAGTGTTCTAAAAATGCACTGGATGGAGGTATAAACAAGAGATTAAAGCAAGTATGTCTTGTGAATGATGAAAAATGGCCCTCACTAAGTTGTGCAATTTATGTAATGTTTTTTAAAAAATCATTTTACTGGGGTTAGTTTGAACATGATTATCTGATGTGGGTTGCTGTGTATTAACTTAATGGGGAAATATGCAAGCATTTATTTTTGGATTACCCTCAAAATTAAATCCAGGCTTCCCTTCCCAAATAATGGGCTTTGCCTAATGTTCAGATGACTCGGACGTTGCTTTGGTTATGGTACCTGATTGGAGAAGAAGTTATTTAGGGCCTAATATTAAACACATGTACCTGTAATTCCCTTTTTCTATCAAGTTGGAAGGTGCCCCCCAGTTTATGGTTGGAAGTTGTCTTATGCTCTCTGCCCTGGGTGTCCTACTCTTGGTTGAAAAGGTCGCCCCCAGCTGGCACTGACCTCCAAATGACCCTTGACTTTACAGGCTTAAACTGCAGGAGTTGCAGAAGAGCAGTTCTTTCTGGGCCAGCACTTATTGCTGCTGTGCTGGTGATAAAACTTCAGACAGCTTAATTGATGGCTCTGCTGACCTAACAATACCTTGTGAAAGCACAGAATAGCAAAGCCTGGTCCTCATTTATGGACAGCTGCAGTGGAAGCTGAATTGCCTGCGATGAAAATAAATAAATAAGTCATCTGCAAAACTTTTTACCAGCCTTCTAGCTGATCAAATAATGATGTTTTTAGAAAGAGTTTTTCCCCCAGTAAAATAATTTACCAGGGACATTTTTACTTGGATTCGTTATCTTCTGCTAAATACTTTCCTAACTGGCAAGTCATGTATGATTGTCTTCTTTTTCCTTTGATTTTCATTAATGCTTTTTTTTCTGTACTGATGCCTTGCCAAAGTAAAAAAAAAGGGGGGGCGGCAGCAATGGAAGTGTTTTTCCCCCTCTTTTTTTTAAGTACAGCATTAAGCTGACAAATAGATCTCTATACTTTGTGTTCTGTTTCAGGTTTATTAATGCCAGAAGAAGAATAGTACAGCCTATGATTGACCAGTCAAATCGAGCAGGCAAGTTCCAAGTAGTATCTGTATTCAGGTCCCACAGGCACAAATCCTCATCAAGTTATTCTTAAGGAGTCCCTTCACCTGGTAAATAAATGCTTCCAATAGGCATTCTGGGATATTTTTCCCC